>NC_086377.1:85384174-85689217 GCF_036588685.1 Mytilus trossulus | reverse complement strand
CAAAATATCATCCAAATATCTAAAAGTATTATTAAATTTGTTTATCAGATGTTGTTTTGATGGGTCTTTGCTTATTTTTGTCATAAATTGTAACTCATAACAATACAAAAAGAGGTCCGCAATAAGTGGTGCACAGTTAGTCCCCATTGGAATTCCGATAATCTGACGATATACGGAATCCCCAAAGCGAACAAAAATGTTATCTAGTAAAAATTCTAGAGTTGAAAAGTGCTTAAAGTGACTATCTGTTAAGTTTAGATGATCATGATAAGACTTTAGTTAAACAAAGATTCTGATGAACGATTTCGTAGTAACACAAAGACAGATTCTAATAACAACAACCATGTAACTTTTTCATCTGGTACTCCACATGGCCAGGCTAGCCAAAAGTTCACAAGTGATAATTATGAACAACCAAGTCATATTGAACCAGTGTCAACGCTAAATGCATCTGCTTCAGAATTAAAACAAAAACAATAGATGATTCAACCTCACAAGCTGCCACTGGACTAAGTCGTTTTTTGATTAGGAAAGATCTCATCTTAAATCGCCTATCGAAAGTGACTATAATCCCATGCTATATGTTTCATGGAAAATAAGTTTTAAGGGCATCATGCTAGAATTAGACACTTCTTTTACAGAAGAACTCGATTTATTAGTACGTAGGCTGGGGCCTGAGTCATCAAAACAGGCGTCAATCATTCGTGCATGTAATGCGATAGATCCAGGTTTAGCAGTTGAGAAAATTTGGGAACGACTAGAACAAAGGTTCGGTTCGCCAGAAGGCATAGAGACATGCTTAAAAAGAAGAATTTCGTCATTCAAGGTCATCGACAAACAAGACTTAAAACGCTTATATGAGTTAGCAGACCTTGCTTTTAAAATAGCTTCAATAAAATGTCAACCTCAGTATAACATTCTGTTTTCGTATTTTGACTCCTCGACAGGAGATAATCTCCTCATTTCAAAACTGCCATGGAATCTCCGTGAGAAATGGACAACAGATGCAACAAGATACAAAGAACGAGGTATGTGGTATTAACCTGAATTGGTATAATCTTTGTTTTCAATGCCTTACAAAGCATCTGAGTGATACGCACATGTATGGATAAGCCACTACACTCGATCCGAACACCACCTTTAGCTGTCAGCTGCTCCTGTTACAGATACTTGCAACGAAATTTTTTTTTTAATATCTATTATCCGTATCCAGTGTTAACAGAAGTAAACTGGTTGAGTAGATGTAATGTTTACTATCAATAGTATTACGTCAAATCTGAAGTACCCGTAGACGGTGTCGAAAATTGTTGAACGGTGAGGGCGAAAGACGATTTGTTGATACTAGTGATGAAGAAATTGAACAAAAACGTTTGAAAATGAGTGCTGACAAAACAATAAAGCAGAATAAAGCAGCAGCAACTATTTTCAGGGAGTATTTAAAAGTAAAGAAAATGAATCCTGGATTTGAACAGTATGACACCTTAAAACTAGATGAAGTATTGGGTCATTTTTATATGGATGTGCGTAAAGCTGATGGAAATCGTTATAAAACAAATTCACTGCAATGCTTGAGATACTCATTGAATAGATATTTAAAGGCTCCACCGTACAATAAAAAAATTGACATCGTGAATGATTAAAGTTTTAGCGCTTCCAGAGAAAATTTTAAAGCGGCAATGGCAGAACTTAAACGCATGGGATTAGGAGACGTCGAGCATTATCCGTCTATTGACGAAGCTGACAGAAGAAAAATGAATACCTCAATATATTTATCACCAAATACTCCATTTGGACTTCAAAATAAAGTTCAGTTTGATATTCGCCTGTATTTTTGTAGACGGGGAATGGAAAATATGCCTCAAGTGAGAAAATCCACGTTTTCTGTAAAAAAAGATCCGAAGACGGGGTTTAAATATGTGGTTAAAAACTCATATTGCATTGCACAGATCATGGCGGAAACTGGATATAAGTCAGTAGCATCCCTTTCTGTGTATCAGCGGGTTGATAATGATGATAAGATACGTATGGGACAGACGTTAACAGAAAGCATCACTGAACCTTCTAAAGCATTAGCTTTAACTGCTGGTGAAACATCATCAAATATTCGTTTTAGGCCCCTAATAGGTCCAAGACCACAATTAATGACCCCGCTTTTCGTTGTCTACGAATATAGTTCCTTTTAATTGGAGTGTATTTTTCCTTAATTTTTTTTCTTTCCTTTCCTCACTCATTTCTTAAATCTTTTTGGGTGGAAATAAAAGAAAAGAGGTCAAATAAATGTTTGGATGTTGTATTTTAACTGATTTTGATATGGAATGAGTGATTAGACCAAGTGCAAAAAGGTGATATTTACAGTTTTCGGAGCATCTCTTGACTTGTCAATAGGGGTATGGATGTGTATTGGCTAAATTAATTGTGGTCTGTGGCCATGAAAAGACTCGTTTGCCATGTACATTGAACTGCTCAATAATGATGCATTGTTTTTACGTGTAACCATTTGAAGATTAATTATTCCTTGGGAGTATTTACTAACTTGATCCATTAAATGTCAGGTTAGGATACGCCTCAGAACTATAAAATCTAACATTAAAACATAGAAATCCCTTAGCAAAAGTTGTTGATTTCAGCAGTAAGCAATGGTGTACTTATCGTAAAACCAGTTCTTGGAGACATCCAGGATGGCAAATGAGAAGGAGACGCCAACTCTTATGGTTTTTGCATCTCTTCCAAAAAATGTATATGTATGCTCTAAACATTTTATGACGTAAAACCTACGGATATAAAGCCTTCTCCTAAGTTAAAGATGGGATATGAAATATTTATCGAAGGTACCAGGATTATAATTTATTACGCCAGACGCGCGTTTCGTCAACATAAGACTCATCAGTGACGCTCAAATCAAAATATGGATATAAAACCAAACATGTACAAAGTAGAAGAGCATTGATGATTCAAAATATCAAATAAGACAATTCCGGGTAGAAGAAACAAATTAAAACATTAACTGTCAGTGAAAAAAGAAAACTGGAAACTGGTGATTCCGATTCCGATATGGAAATTTACATTTTTTTTTAATCCTTTGATATTTACAGAGAGTGACTCTTAATGTGACAATCACTGCCTCATATATTTTCTTAAACTAGCATTAATAATGCACCCTTAAAATAATTTGTAACATTTACAACCTTTTCAAAACCAAAAAAAAGTATTTAAAGCAATAGTAACAATATCTAATGATCATCTTACCAAGTGTAGCAAAAGATGTGCTTTTACTTTTCTGGTTGGTTAGTTCTGGGGCATACTGGTATATGAGTTGCTGATATTTTCTAATATCCTCTCTAATTGGGTCCAAATCTTCTGAACAAAATTATGTTTCATTCAATTTCTTCTGGATCTTTAACAATAACAATAAAAAAAAAAAAAAAAAAAAAAAGTTGATTCTGATCATTCAAAATTGAACAGTGACTGTTCTGCTTATATGTTAACAAGCCATGTTATATTTTTTTTTAAATAAGCATCCAGATATAATTTTTAAATTACTTACTCCTTATGTAAGAATCCTGGGTTTTGATTGGCTAATAGCCAGTGTATTTTTCACTATTTTACTGTTTTCAAATGAATATCGTTCGGGGAATTTGCAAAAAGTATATGCCATTTTTACCCTCTCTGCCATGGTATTTGTTAAAAAATACTCTATTCGACAGATATAGCATGTTCTAGAGAGGTATTTGCGAAAATTACCAGTCTTGAGAATGAATTTCCCTCGCCTTACGGCTCGCAAAATTGAACATTCTCTAGACTGGTATTTTTCACAAATACCCCTGTTTAACATGATATATCTGTTTACAATCAATTTACAAACTTCAATGATATAATATTATTAATTTTGATTTACTGGTTTTCCTGGTGTATTGTTTCAAATGGCAAAACAAAATTAAACACATTGTTTAAAGCAGGGAAAGCAAACCTTTATAAAAACAGTACCACTTTTTAAATCATAAATGTGCATCTGATAAAAATGGACACTGCAATCACTTCCAATAAAAATTGTAATGGAAATATGTTTATAAGTTACTAATTTAATTATGTCTTACATACCAGAGCCAAACTAGTCACCATCTTAATATATCTTCTTGGAACACCAGCATACAACATATTAATTGGTGCTATTTGCAACTGAAAAGAAATACTACACATTTTAAAATATTAAAACAAAAAAAAAATCATTTGTTTATTTTCTTCAATCTATTCATAAAATAGGCTTTGATATATAAGCAAAATCAATACTGTTCATTCTTTATACTATTCAATATTCTGATAATTCATATCTTGATTATTAAAACTGTATGTAGAAATTGTTGTATTAGTTAATTACTATTTATGGGCATAATGGTTCCTGATCTGTGTCCCCGTTTGTTTGCCTGTCTGTCCCGCTTCAGGTTAAAGTCAAAAGCTATTAAACTAAGATTTAACCTGAAACTAATTGCAACAGAAAATGTTTCAGTTCTAATCTATAGCATTATGCCCTTAAGACACAGAAAAAAGTCCCATAAAAGATATATAATGTGAATTTTCATTTAAAAGAAACAATTTATAAAAATATAACTTATTTCGTGTTTTAGCCGTGAAAAACGTACGGTGACCCTATCTTTTCTTTTGATATTCTCAAAGCATTGTCTGAAAGCTATCTTTTCCTAAAGTATTTAACAATTCTATCATTTTGTTTAGTTTCTAATTACAAAATGGTGATTTTTCCTGTATTATCCATACAAAATGTGTCATTTTGTCACGTCCTGTAGTTTACGAAAATGCGCGGTGACTTATCATTTTTATTATATTTTTCAACATAAATCAATAGATACTACGTTTTGGCAAAGTATGAACAAATTCTATCATTTTTATTTTAGACTCCCATACCACCTTAAACATTGAATATATCTTTCCCGAATGATTTAATCAACTGATTAAATTTTTGACAAGATTTAAAATCTGTGTTTAAAAATAAGAATATATTGACTATTTGTGAGTGTCTGCAAAGAAAATACACTGATCATTTATTTCATGTTCACAATTTATTAAGAAAACAAATTAAATTGTCAATGTTTGTAAACTGATATTCTGATATTTTATATAAATGTCATTGTTTTAAAATAAAACGTCTCGAGTATACTTGATGTGGTTATATGCCCCATGTGCAAAAGTAAACGTTTGCCTTTCTGTGTCTGTTCATCTGTTAGTGTTGTTAATTTAATAAGCTTCAGGTTTCAAGAAAGTTTGGTATGGTAGAGCAATAAAACTTAACTTTATACACCAGGGTAAGTCTAAGAACTGTAAACAAAAATATGCTGCAACCTTAATTTCATAAAATTCGTTTTCTTTTAGTCATCACAGGTGTACGAGAATAAATGTTCCAAGATGAGAATGGTAATGGAACAACAATTGTTGTCAAGTTATGGGGGTATAAGATAAATCATTCGCAAACTGTCTATCAAACTTGGGTTTTAACAACTATAATTCTTATATACAGAAATTGGATATACAATAATTTAAAAACAACCGAAAACTGTAACAAACTAAATTTAAAGATAAAATTTATTGGCAATGAGAATTTTAAACCAGAGACCCAGTACATAAAATTTGCAAATATGTCACTAAACAGCCTTCACCAATGAGCAAAACCTTTGACAGTAACATGTAACAAGAGGCTCTCAAGAGCCTGAATCGCTCACCTTATTTTGTTTAGTTAAATCTCTCATAAATCATTATTTTGGCTTTTCAATTCATTTGAATGTTCTTTGAATCGTCCCATTTTCTTCAAAAGCAAAAAAAAAATCTCCTATGTTCTATTTAAGCCATAGGAGCTATGTTTCTTGACATACACGGAAATAAAATATAATAAATTTATACTAGATACTCTGAAACTTATTCAGCCTAAGTTTGGCTGAAATTGATACAGCAGTTTCAAAGGAGAAGATTTTTTAAAGTAAGTCAACATGATGAACAAATTGTGAAAAAAAGTCTTTAAAGGGCAATAACTCCTTAAGGGGTCAATTGACAATTTTGGTCAAATTGACTTATTTGTAGATCTTACTTCGCTTAACATTTTTGCTATTAAAAGTTTATCTGATTTGGCTATATATTGTTGGTACTTTTTACATATAGCTCTTCAGCGATTTTCGGTACTTATACCTCTCCGGATTTCAAATGTTTGGCTTTGAGCGTTCCTGATGGAGGTAAATCCAGAAAAGCGCTTCGGACGCAATAAATTATAAAACGTGTTGTTTTCCATTTTTTTTTATCTGTATCTATAATAATATTCAAGATATTCAGGGACATTATACCTGAAAAACCAGTTACCCAATTCGGCTGAAAAATTAAGGAAATTCTTTAACTTCTTGTCTTATTTGCTCTAAATGCTGGAGTTTTTGAGATATAAGCCAAAAACTGCATTTTACCCTGTGTTCTATTTTTAGACATGACGGCCATGTTTTTTTTGACGAAATAGAAAATAAAACACAAACTTTATTTTATACGCCCTCCTGATCATTCAGTTGAAGTTTGGTTGAATTTGGTTGAGTAGGTTTAGAGGAGAAGATTTTTTAAAGTTAGCAAATATGATGAACAAATTGTGAAAAATTGTCATTAAAGGACAATAACCCCTTAAGGGATCAATTGACAATTTTGTTCATATTACCTTTTTTGTAGATCTTACTTTGTTGATCATTTTTGCTGTTTACCGTTTATCTTTATGACTTTATCTATGATAATATTCAAGATAATGACCAAAAACTGCAAAATTTCCTTAAAATTACCAACTAAGTGGCAGCAACCCAACAATGGGTTGTTTCATTCATCTGAAAATTTCAGGGCTGATAGATCTTGACCTAATGAACATTTTTATACCATGTCAGATTTGCTCTAAATGCTTTTGTTTTTGAGATATAAGCCAAAAACTGCATTTGACCCCTATGTTCTATTTTTAGCAATGGCGACCATGTTTGTTGATAGATCATAACTTCGGATACAATTTATAAACTAGATACGCTAAGGAACATTCAATTAAAGTTTGGAAGTATTTGGCCTAGTTTCAGAGGAGTAGAAATAGTTTACGACGACAGACGCCAAGTGATGGCATAAGCTAAATACACGTTGAACGTGAAAAAACAAACGGTGATCACGTTGCACGAACATAACCCTTTACCAACATCTGTAAACATGTACATTTGATGCTATCATGAGGAGACTGATTTCTTTTTTTACCTATATTTTTAAAAATCATTCTGTGAAAAAAAATAACCAAATATGAAGCAATTTTATGAATATCAATAAAATAAAAAAATTATTGTCACTTTTTATCGTAATTAATATGAATATTATATTTATAACTGTCCCCTAAAAATGTGATCATATATTTTAAATCCTTTGTTTTAATATTTCAGACTTACATTTGTGTTAATATCTGTAAAAAGGAATTTAAATCCAGATCAGGTCTTTCAAGACATAAGAGATTGTTTCACACAGAAAACCAACTAGGGTGTGGAATATGCACAAAAACCTACAAGTCAAGAGATGCTCTACGACGACACGAGAGAACAGTGCATCAGGTAATTATATGGTACAAAATCTTTAAGCAGTATCAAACATGAGTCGATTTTATATAATTGTATATAATAATCAATTAAAATGAGAAATAACTTTTAAAAGGGATTTAAATTTGTATTTTTTTTCTGTCAAAATGTCTATCGATTACCGATAAAGGTCACGTGACTTGAAACCCCTATTACTACATTAGCTGTCGTTTGTTATAAAATGTATCATAATGGTTCCTTGATTTCTTATAAACTACCCCATGAGGGATTAAATTGATTGATTGATTGTTGGTTGCTTAACGTCCAGTGGCAAATATTTCATGCATATTCAGGACGAGAACAAGTTCACAATAAATACAATAGGTAGGTTGATACTATAGAGGCCATCTGAGGCATGGGATGATGGTCGGAGAAATTTTGACTGCCACCGGAAAAGGAGGGTATATTGGATAGGGACCGAAATTTTGCCTTGCAACAGGCCACCTACGGACCCCTCAAAGAGTTGATGCAAGGGTTCTTAACGTGCAAAAAGCGTGGTTCTCTCTTTACACGAGGCATCGGATTTAACGTCCCCCTTCTGACCGGACGTGACTGCGAACTTGATACATCCCGCACAGCCAAACGGACGCCCCACTTCGGCAAGCGTTTTACTGCCGGTCGAGAGAAGACCAACTGACCATATTTCTATACCCCAGTCACCCTTGGGGACATGAGGGATTAAATGATTTCTTATTTATATATCAAAATCTAAAGACACACCTATCTTTAATAGGACATAGCAATTATCTCTCCTGATTGTCAATGCCATCCGAGGAATGTGATGTTTAATAGTATAATTTAGAGCGACCAAAAGACGTGATAACAAGAAAAAAAGAAAACATAGAGAGATAACCAAATGCTCCGCAGGGCGCGGCTTTATTCGACCGCAGAGGTTGAACATTGAACGGTTGGGGCAAGTATGGACCAGAAGTATCCGTGGAGACGATTTGAAGTCATGTCTGAAGAAGTTGAAGGAGGAATTTCAAGAACACTGCACATCGATTCAAAAAAATATTGTGTTCCGAAAGAGTGTTTTGGAAAGCAAATGTTTTGCCTTCTCTAAAACGACATTTGACCAGGATGCAGAACTGTATGTAAAAGAAGTAATCTAGTAAGAGCCCTTTTGGCCTCAAAATATTGCAGTTTTACAAATTAGATAAAATGTAAACAGTTATTTATATAACAAAAGAGTGCTTCTGCTACATACATATGGGCTATTTTTGACTATACAATGAACATATATCGGGTTCTGGCACCTTAAAGTCATGCTAAATTTCAGAATTCTTCACAATTCTAGCGTTTTAATTAAATTTTAGACGGTTTTCGTGTTCATCCTTAATATTGAAATGGAAGTTTTATTTTATGATAATACATAACATATATAAAGGTATAGATAAGTTTTCAATTTTAACCCCACTTCAAAACAAAATTCTTTTGTTCTAATATAATGTCTTTTTTTCTAGGCTTATATCAGATTGTTCAAAGTTGAAGAAAAAAACAAATTTCACCCAGCTTCAGATCAAGGACAACTGCTTTTAGAATCAGCTCAGTCAAAGAGAAAACCCGCATGTTTAGTCAAATTAAAGGAACTTGCAACTGACCGGCAATATTTGTCTAGCTTGATGGAGAAATATGCAGGTATGAAAATGTATAACAAGTATTATATTCATAAGAGCTGTTCCATTTAAACTTACATGGTACCAACGGTAGACAATTCAAAACTCAATTATCACCCATAGAGTCAAATTAACAATTTCAATTCAATTTTCAATGAATTAACATTTTTTTCTGTAATTACGTATGGCTTTCTAAGAGTTTTTGATTCAAGCTTTATATGTCAAGCCATACAATGTGTTAAATTTTAAGGTTTACTTCTCAACAACTATTTGTAAATAGCCATATAATTTTTTATTGCATTTTCTCAAACTACAAATGAGTCCCTCGAAATTCAGAATCAAGTGTCATATAACAATGCTTTTCATTGCGAATTGTTCTCAAATATTTTTCTGTACAACTCTCTCTTTACCGTTTTACTTGACACATAAATCACATGTTACCATTATTTTTATCAGTGTTCTGTTCTTTTTTCTGAGAGCCAATAAATAATTAGTTATAACAATTTCTCAGAGGGTCAAGTCATTGGAATCCGTATAAGCAAACAGTTCTCGAGCAACTTTCTAAAGATAAAAAAGAAGTGGACAAACTGAATGCTATAAACAACATAAATTTGGATTCTAAACAATTTCTGTCACTAGAATCAGAAATATATGATCAGCTGGAATCGAGAAATATATCTGAAAACCAACAAAAGGCTGTTCAGTCCAAATGTTCGATTGACCATGCAGAAGAAGAAAGTAATAATATTGACATTGAAATAAAAAAATTAGTTACTTTATTTAAGTAAACAGAGTAAGGAAATTATTGACGCAATCGACAATCTTTTACCTATAGAAGGAAACCGGTTCCATTTAGGCAAAATTAATTACCTGTTTGTGAAACATTTTAATATTGAAACTCTTTTTCATTCATGTTTCACATTATTTGAACACACTGTTACAGATGTTTCTATTGTACCAATAATAGTTCAGGATAAATTGAATACTGAATTGTCAAGATCCTTAAATTTACCAACCGAAGAAGAAATAACAACAATATTTCAGGAAACTGAGCAGTTTGAAACTAATGATTTGAACAGTATTTATATAGAAAAGGACGGTGACGAGGAACTAGATAAAGATTATATTTAAATTGATAAATGAATTTTTGTGTTGATGACACACTTATAAGATCGATAAATAAAGGAAAAGCTTAAACCATGTCAGTAAATAGCAGTTAATTTTAAAAACTCAATTTTTCAGAGGGTTAGGCCATTGGATTGGAATTCGTATAAGCAAACAGTTCTCGAGCAACTTTATAGCACCTGGTTATAATGGTTATAAAACTCAATTTTTCAGAGGGTCAAGCCATTGGAATATGTATAAGCAACCAGTTCTCGATAAAAAAAAAAAAAAAAAAAAAAAAAGAAGTGGACAAACTAAACAACACAAATTTGGATTCTAAACAATTTTTGTCACTTGAATCAGAAATATGTATATTCAATTCGTTAGTACTTACTTGTCAGTTTAAATTTCCCCCTTTTCATGATTTGTTTACATCATCTTTTACATGTTTGTCGGACCTTTTCTAGTGTAATAGCTGTTTAATATATTTTTCTTTTGATCATGTTGATAGTACCATATTATATATATAGTGAATTATCCATGATATAACCCAATAATAACCCTGCTGTGTCGAAGACCCTTTGGTGGACTTCGGCTGTTTTCTGCACTTCCGTTGGGCTGTTTGTCTTTTAGACATATTCCCCATTTTCAATTATATAATAATCTTATCAAATATGGCCGTATCTCATTCTATTAAAAAACCTAAAGGACCAAAAAAAGGAGAGTAACGCAGTTGACAATACACCTCTAACGGAGGATGACGTACTGCGGTAATTATTTAAAATTTGACAAAAATGTACGCACTCATTTTTTACATGCAAATAATTAAATACAATATACCATTATAACCACAAATTTTCATCCATAGGTCAAAGTCTTTAAAAAATTCTGTTTAGCAATAGAGATTTTTCCTTTAACACTTAATATTTACACCTAAAACGAGGAATACTATTCTGTTCCGAACTATCAATGGTCTATGGAAGATAAATAGTTTTATTTAAAACTATGTTTGGGAAGTATCAATTGAGTGCTACTTATTTAATAAGTAGGTTATTTTCTAAAAGAGGACAAAAGTCACAATATAGTATATGTATTATTTATTTTCATTTTAAGGGATAATTTGATAACAGAAATGTTGGAACTGAAAAAGAAAATAAAGCAAGATGAAATGGCAACTGAAAACATGAAATTAAGGCACGATAACCTAGAAAAAAATAATCGGGAGCTTGCAAATAAATACACAGCGGAATTAACTCAAAATGAGAGCATGAAGAATCAAATAAAGAATCTGACAGACAGCCTATCAAGTATGGAGAAAAAAACAAGGACCTCACTGAAGAACTAGATATGGTCAAAGACAATTTTTGAAACTAAAAAAAAGGAATTGATGACTTTTTCGTATCATAATAGATAAGAAGATGTGGTATGAGTTCATATCTCAGATACTATAAATCATAGGACTACTTTATATTATTTATGGAATAATACTATAAATTCAGATGATGTACTTCAACTTTCCAGCAAAACTTAAATGTTAATATACATGATATATGCATTATTTAAATTATAGGCTCTTAAGAGCCTGTGTCGCTCACCTTAGTTTTTGTGCTAATGTATTAAACAAAAGATACAGATAGAGTCATGGCAAAATTGTGTTTTGATGTTGGTGATGTGTTTGTAGATCTTACTAAAATGAACATTCTTGCTACTTGCAATATTCTCTATCTTTAATTAACTTGGCCCTTTAGTTACAGAGGAATATAATTTGTAAAAATTTACAAAAAAATACCAAATTATTGAAAATTGACTATAAACATGATAAAGGGCAATAACTCCTTAAGGGATCAACTGACCTTTTTGGTCATGTGGACTTATTTAGTATCTCTATCTATAATAATATTCAAGATAATAACCAAAAACAGCAACATGTTTTTATAAATTACAA
The DNA here is from genome assembly GCF_036588685.1 of Mytilus trossulus. Lineage (NCBI taxonomy): Eukaryota > Metazoa > Mollusca > Bivalvia > Mytilida > Mytilidae > Mytilus > Mytilus trossulus. Next base: position 85,676,924 of record NC_086377.1, on the reverse strand, counting down.
ATAGGGGCAGCAACTCAACAACCCGTTGTCCGATTCACCTGAAAATTTCAGTGCAGATATATATAGACTTGATTAACAAATTTATCCTCTTGTCAGATTTGCTCTAAATGCGTTGGTTTCAGAGTAATAAGCCAAAATCTATATTTTACCTCTATGTACTATTTTAAGCCATGGTGGCCATCTTGGTTGGTTGGCTGGGTCACAGTAGTTTCAGATGAGTAGATTGTTGTAAAAGATTACAAAAATTTAGGAAAAAATGGTAAAAAATACTTTCAAGGTCAAGAACTCCTTTAGAAGTCACTTGACAATTTTGATCACGTAACTTATTTGTAGATCTTACTTTGCTGAACATTATTGCTATTTACAGTTTATATCTATCTATAGAAGTATTCAAGATAATAGCAAAAACGGCAAAATTTCCTTAAATGGACATCTATGAGAAAAAAATACAGACGGCGCTCCATGCAATGTTGCTTGAATTTGATGAAACTTTGCTGACATGTTCAGGTTGACCTCATATAAAAGTCATTCAAGTTCGAAGCCCTTACACTGCTGGTAACCATGGCAACGATAGGGATTTAGGGTATTTTTTAGTTTCTTTATAAGTTAAAATATACGTTTCCACATTTTGTATTTATTACTTTTCCGCATATTTACCAGCTGGTAATTTACAAATATTTGAATAAGAGTTTATTTTATTTTTTCCTAATTAGAAAAGTTTTTTGATTTTGTATTTACAATATACTAGATATAACTAGTTTACTCTGGATTAGATAGTTTTTGTTGTTGATTAAAAAAAAAATTGTATAATTTCAGAACAAGTTTGAACCATATGACGTTATCATGGGCGCATATCGTCAACGTGGACACTGGAATTTGCTGGTAAGAATTTAGATGTTATATTATGAGTTAAAGCAAAAGAGTTAATTGAAATAAACATCAAGAGGCCTTAATAAACAAGCCAGTCTTAATTTCTGACTAACTTAATGATGGATGTTATAATAATTCAAATTATCAAATGCTTATATGGACAGACTAGAAGAGAAAAGAACAGTGTTTATTTAATCAGTCATACAGAACCATGACACAGAGTGTTCATGAACTGTTTGTATGAAACAATTGTAAATTATTTAACTGATAATGTAAAACAGAGGTTCAATCTGCTTACATTTATCTGAAAATAATGTTTACCAAAAGTATTTACAACTATGCTCCAATATTCATTCTTTCCTCATTGTTGAAGGCTGTACAGTGACCTATGGTTGATATATTCTCTGTCAGTTGGTCTCTTCAGAAAAAATTACTCATTGGCAATCACATCATATTTTTTACTTTTTATAATAAGTAAAAAAAAAGCCGTATATAACATTTTGGAAGCTAACAAATTATCTTTTTATACACTACCTGACTCAATTGGTTAATGCAGAGTCAATTGGTTAATGCAGAGTATCAACTGCTTATCACACTTTCACAATACAAAATTACAAATACCCAAACCAGAATCTAATTGTTGAACCACAACTGAAGAGCATTTTTCTAAATCCACTAGGAGAAACTAAGAGGTAGGTTCATTTTATAAATTAAGGTTATCTGTAAAACCATTACAAATATTTCCTGGAAGACATTGTCTTAATTACATAATAAAATCAATTAAGAATATATTTTAATTCCATATATTTTTTACTTTTATTTGTCAAAAGGTACTATATAAAAAAAACTAAGTAAAAGAGTGTCAAGTTTGAAGCCATGTACTACAAATTCAACTTGTTTTTATATTATTTTTAGAAAATAAATAAGACAACTGGAATTGCTGTATCCTGAATATGGACACATAAACTGGACACTCCATATCCTAGACCATTCAAAACAACTGGATGGGTCCAGTTGTGGACTTTATTGTTTAATGGTAAATGCAGTTTTACCATGTATGATGTCGTGTCAAACTATGCTCAATTTAAGAGGAGACAATTCAACTGCATATCAACTAAACACGTTTAGAATCATTTATTGTAAACCGTTTTCGATTTATTCAACAATAAATATTTTTCTGTATGTATTTTTCTCGTATATAATAATAAATTGATATAAGTTGGACTCGGCACCAAAACACTTGTTAAAAATTGAATGTGCAGGAAATTAAGTAGATATAAGATATTTATTTTTGTTAAATTAATGACATTTGAATCAAAACCGTGTTTAAACATTCTACTTTTTTTATTTCAGTTTCCTGAGAAACACTGCATTAGGTGCTTGAGTTGGTGATTGTAAGTAAACATGTATTTGCGGCTTTAAATTAGTAGATCTTAAGAAAATTATTACACCAGGGTTTTCGACATCACCAACTAGTCATAACATTTACTAAATTTTATCATCGGCATGAGGAAATAATTCGTAAATATAACTCAACATGCAGACATCTTATACGTTCAGGTATTTCATATATAATCTTTTAAAGTATTATTCTTTACAAAGCACAAAATGTCAGTATTCACCTCAAAAGCTTACAAAACCTTTAAACAGACTTATTAAGAGGGGATATAGTTACGATACTGTTGTCAGGTCATTAAATATTGCATATTTTGGCTTTAATGTAGATTCACTTATGGGGTCTATGCATCGGAACTAAACACATTATTTTTAAACAGTTGTTGACATGACACGGGTTATGTTCTTCTCAAATATTTTATGACAGAATGATACTAAACCCCTAACGGTAGGGTTTGTACCTGATATTTATATGATGAAAGACAATCTTTCAATCAGTTATATTGGCATGTCAGTTAACTGGCAGTTGTCTGCTGTCATTTATGTATTATTTTCTTTTCTTACATCTTCTGACATCGGACTAGGACTTCTCTTGAACTGAATTTTAATGTGCGTATTGTTATGAGATAACTTTTCTACATTGGCTAGAGGTACAGGGGAAGGGTTGAGCTCGCATAAACATGTTAACTTACCACCGCAAATTTGCGCCTATCCCAAGTCTGGCCTTTGTTAGTCTTGTATGATTTTTAATTTTAATTTCTTCTGTATAATTCTGAGTTTATTATGACGTCCATTATTACTGTACAAGTATACATATTTTTAAGGGGCCAGCTGAACGACGCTTACGGGTACGGGAGGTTCTCGCTACATTAATTACCAATTTGTGGCCTTCGGCTGTTGTCTGCTCTATGGTCGGGTTGTCGCTTAGACCCTTTCCCCATTTCCATTCTTAATTTTTTTCAATAAAACGAGATAATGATATTTTCGATAACTCAATTGCAAGTAAATCTCTCTGGAGATGATAAAAATTACTAGACCTTGCACATTGACCGTGATTTGGAAGAATGAGAACATATGAAAATACGTTACAAGCTAGCATCACTAATCACAAGAAATTCATTGTTTTAGAAACTCAACTTGACCAACTCTTTGATTAGGTAGCCTATCAATACCTCAGGTAGAAAATCCTTAGAATTTGACAAATTAAATGTTTGTTTACAGCTAATTAATATTATGAACATTTCCATAATAACTCGAGTAAAGTGCTGTCAACTGGGCTGGTGAAACTCACGGGGTGATTTTGCTTCCAACAGAACATTATACGTCACACAGGTAATGGAAAATATGTGTGTCGTTAATAGTATGAAGTAAATGATAGTCACAATTCACAGCACTAATTTTTAAATTATCAATTTTGTTGTGTTCATGTACTTTTTTAAATGAAGACACTTTGTAGTTAAAATCTTAATCATTATCAAATATCAAACGAAAAGTCAAAAGTGGCTGGAAACTTAAAATGCTCCATTGAGAAGATATACATTCGTTGCATGTTAAATCTTCCAAGTTTACTAAATGAATTTTCCTCCGTTCCTATGGTATTGAAGTCACAAATATTTTTACTAGTCATACAGGGAATGTAAAATAAATTTGTTTATAGTATGAAGAGTTAAATGTTTTTTTACGTAAATTTCAACATTCTCAATGCTTTCCTTAGTACCTTAGTAGACTGAAGCAGTAACGAACAGATGAGCACATTTTATATGCTTGTTTAATTTTCACCGCAGAGCCAGTAGTGTACGTTAGTTCTCTCACACATGTTAAGGTTCATGTGGACCCTATGGCTAAAATGGCCGTATTTTCACCTCAAAATTTTCTCTGAGTACAGGCAAACCTGTGCATCTGGAAAATTTTAAGGCATAGCATGCCCTAGATAAATAGAATTGAAATACATTGTATGATTTAGAAAATTCACAACTTAACTGGATTTTGCCGTGCACATTTGTTCGTCTCTGCAGAAGATGATAAAATTAACAAACAGTTGAATTTTCCTTGATATGGTCCTCTTAGGCAGCTACCATTTGATTTTTATGGGGGGGCTAGGATGAAAAAGTTTGTCCTACCTTTTTTTTGTTGCTGTAATCTCAGTCCTGCCTTTTTATTTTTCACTCTGTTCGGTCCTGCTTTTTTTTTTAGTTTATCCGGACTTCTTACACCTAAATTGTCGTCCTGACTTTCATTTTTACGAGTGAGGAAGTTCTCAAACCTGTTTCCCCACTTAGTTTATTTTGGCACCTTCTGGAGGAATAAAAAAAGTGCACGTCAAAATCCTGGCAAGTTTTAATTTTTCTAAAACATAAAACATACTGAAAATTCATTTATCTAGGGCATGCTTTGCCTGAATTCTTTTACAGATGCGCAGGTTTGTCTGTACTCAGAGTAAATTTTGAGGTGAAAATACGGCTATTTTAGCCTTAAAGGATCACCTCTTGTCTCCTAACCAATTTTTTCTCAAAGAATATGACGTCATCTACTCAATTAAAGAATCTTAAACATTAACTCCTTGTCTTTTTAGATGTTAATTTACTTTAAGTTATATATTTATGATTTAAAAAGGTATAATCCGCCAATGAAGGTTTACGTACCCTTCTGTGGCCATTTTTGTACGAATTTTTCAAACTTCAATTGTATCAAAACTACAGATAAAAAGAATAATAGAGATAGGCCATTTAGTACATATACCAAGGGGAAACTTGATGCAAAGCATTATTATTTATTGTTTCATTGCATTTACTAGAAAAAGAGTACTTTGTGGTAAATAAACCAAGATTTTTATAGAAAATCCACAGCATTTTATACAAAGATTTTTGTTATAAAATTTGAAACATACGTTACTCACTTGATTTTCTATGATGTGCTAGTGTTCATTTTCTACAAAATGTTCTAACCAACCTGTAAATTGAAAAACACCTCGTGCTGAGTCACTAAAGTCGATTGCACCCTAAAAGATGTACTTGATTAAGTCCATATTTTTATTTGTAATAACCAATAACTACATTAATAAACTTATTTTTAGGAAATCAATGCTAGCACTGCATGCACTATTAATACTATATCTATCAGTCATCAAATTGCCAATTATGAGAGCACAAGGATAAAGGCTATGCATAAGATAAGATAAGAAATTTTATTTTAAGTCGGGTTACATTAAATACAAACATAAGCTCTGTAGAGCTTTTTGCCGACATTCATAACAATAACAACACACATATTAAGATACATAAAACACACATATGAGACATACAAATTATGATAGCTATATTGCAAGTAAAAAGTTCATAAATAAAAAGCATAGCACATGCAAGCAAAGCACTAAAACTGTAACATAAGCACATGCAAAGCAGAATGAAATAAATAAAGCAAACTAATTTCTATAAGCTGCATGGAACAAACATTTAACACAAAATAAAATAAAGGTATTAAGATCTGCAGGAGCCACACCTGCATGAGTTGCCATTCCAGTTGTTGATCATACTTTTAAACTGGTTTAGGTTTGTCTGTGCACGGATCGTGTCAGGCAACTCATTCCATAGTGTAGCTCCAGCATATCTTAATGAATGAAGGCCAAAATGTGTGGTTCTCACCTGTGGAATTTCAACAGTTTGTTGTTTTCTAAAAGTATAAGATACATTTTTAAAATTAATGATATCATGGAGATATACCGGTGATTCTTTATGTAATATTTTAAAAGTTTCTATTGCCATCATTCTTAGGCGTCTTATTTTTAAAGAAGGTAAACCAGATTTTAACAACATAGTTTCATAATCACTATCAAAATCTTCATATATGAACCTCAAGGCACGTTCTTGTATTTTTTCCATCTTTTTAGTATTACCCTCCCCACAAAAATGCCAAACCACAGGACAATAATTGAAATTAGACATAATATATGAATGATAAATAGTTAACCTTCCCTATTTAGATAGATGTTTTCCAATTCTTTTAAGAACATTTAACTGCCTTGATGCTTTTTTACAAATATCAGAGATATGAGTTTTAAACTTGAGTTGATAATTTATTGTCACCCCCAGGAGCTTTACCTCAGTGTCACATAAAATTTCATTCCCATCCAAATTGAATTTAATATTCCCACTTTTTGATTTATTCCCAACAGCAATAGCCTGAAATTTATCTGGATTAGCTTTCATTTTGTTATTAGCAAACCAATCAATTAAAACAGCACTTTCCTAATAGATATTCTCTTTTTATCAGAAACAAAAATTGATGAATCTTTTCCCAATGCTCAATTTTGTGTCGATAATTTTACAATGTGGCGTGCTGATAGAAATCAACACGGTGGAGGTCTCATTGCATATGTAAGATCTGATCTTGCAGCTGATAGAAAAATTCAACTTGAATTCTCAGATGTTGAATCCATTGGTATAGAGGCAGCAATTGGTAACAAAAAATGGTTCTTCTGTGGGATATATAAACCTCCTAGTATGTCAGATGACCATTTCAGTACAGACTGTACCAAAACTATAGACAAAATTATATCAAAATATGACAACTATATTTTTATTGGTGATTTTAATTATAACATGCTTAACTGTGATAAGAGTGCAATGATAAGAGAAATCTGTGATATTTTTAATTTAAAGAACATTATTAAGAAAGCTACATGTTTTACAAAAATTACTAAAGCAACCCTTTTAGATTTGATTTTAATGAATCATGACTGTGATTTTTAAAAGATATGTAATTTTGGCACTGGAATTAGTGATGTGCACAACTTTATATCTGTGCAGTTAAATTGTGATTTACCTAAAATTTTACCAAAAAAGAAGATATGCAGAAGCTTTAAGAATTTTGATGCTTCAAATTTTTTAAATGATTTAGAAAATCAGCATTTTGATATATCTGAATTTGATAATGTAAATACAGCATATGATAATTTTAGCAAAAGTTTCATTGAGGTAGCTGACAAACACGCACCTTTTAAGGAAAGGAAAATTTTTCCTAATCAAGTACCATATATGAATGCAGAGCTTAAAAGTGCCATTTATAAGAAAAAAATGTTGTATAATAAATTTCAAAAATTCAGTGGTAGTAAGAACTGGGAGACATATAGGCGGCACCGCAACTATGTTACAAAACTAAAAAATAAATCCATTATCCAATATTTTGTAGAGAGGTGTGCTGGAGGCCCGAAGTCGAAAGATTTCTGGCCAACAGTGAAACCCTTTCTTACAAATAAGGGAAATGTACACCAAAAGGAAACTGTCCTCTCTGAAAATAATGTTTTAATTACAAAACAGGAGGAGGTGTGTGAGATATTTAATGATTATTTTGTAAATGTTGCAAAGAATATAGGAAGCAGTCAAATAAAGGTTGATGATGATCACCCGAGTATTTTGGCCATTAAAGATAATATTCCTGATCTTGATCAAAACAATTTTACCTTTTCCCCTATTGATCAAGACTTTGTTGAGAAACGTATACGTAAAATTAATGTTAAAAAAGCCACTGGTATAGATGGCATCTCACCTAAACTACTGCATTTTGCTAAACCTGCTATTGTAAAACCCCTTACTGATATTGTTAATTTGTCATTATCATCATCGACCTTCCCTGACCGTCTTAAGGAAGCTCAAGTTGCACCTATTCACAAAAAGAATAGTGTTTTAGAAAAAGGAAATTATAGACCGGTAAGTGTATTACCGGCTATTTCTAAAATTTTTGAAAATGCCATAGAAGTACAATTAGAACAGTACTTTGATAAAATCTTCAGTCCATTTTTGGCAGCTTTTAGATCTGGTTTTGGATGTCAGTCAACTTTATTAAGAGTGATTAAAGATTGGAAATTAGCCTTAGATCAAAATAAATACCTTGCAGCTATCCTTATGGACTTGTCCAAAGCATTTGACTGTCTACCCCATGACTTACTGCTACTGAAACTAAAAGCTTATGGTCTATCAAAATCCTCACTTGATATGTTATATAGTTATTTAACAAAAAGAAAACAATGTGTGAAAGTAAACCAAAATTTAAGTGGTATGCTTGACATATTTAAAGGGGTACCACAAGGCTCTATCCTTGGACCCATCCTATTTAATATTTTTATTAACGATTTGTTCTTTTTTGTAAAAAAATGTTCTTTATATAACTCTGCTGATGACAATACTTTGTCAAAGTCTGGAAATTCCTTACAAGATGTAATTTCTGCTCTTGAGGAAGACAGCAATCATTAAATACAGTGGTTTTCTTCCAATAAAATGCAGGCCAACCCAGAGAAATTTCAAGCTATCTCTCTTGGCAAAAAAACACATGATAAAAAGATTGTGTTTGACTTGAATGGTATTTCTATATCATGTGAGGAGGAGGTGAAACTTCTTGGAGTTACAATTGATTTTAAATTAAACTTTAATTTACACATTTCAAATATTTGTAAAAAGGCTGCAAGGCAATTAAATGTTTTGAAAAGAATTGGGAAACATCTAAACAAACTGAGTAAGCTTACAATTTACTACTCTTTTATTATGTCTAATTTCAGTTACTGCCCTTTGACTTGGCATTTCTGTGGGGAACAAAATACTAGAAAAATAGAAAAAATACAAGAACGAGCGCTTCGATTTATTTATGAAGACCATCTGAGCTCATACGAAACACTCCTACAGATTTCGAACCTTCCATCATTAAAAACTCGTAGAATGCGCTCAATTGCCTTGGAGACCTTTAAAATAATTAATAAAAAATGTCCTTTATTTATTCAAGATTTAGTTGTAATAAAAAACAATTCATATAATTTCAGGTATGTAAACACTGCTGAGGTACCTAGACCTAGAACCTCCAGTTATGGTAAAAGATCTTTTAGATTTGAGGCAGCACAAGTATGGAACTCACTTCCTAATGAGGCTAGACTCATGACTTCTTTTGACCAGTTTAGGAATTACATAAATTCCTGGTGTGGGGGTCAAAAATGCTTCTGCAGTTCATGTCGTTTCCATCCAGTGCTGTCTCAAAGCTGAAATTTCTTTCTTTCTTTTTAAAATGGCCTTTTGCTCTGCTTTTTATGCATTTTTTAAATATATATCTGCCATTAAATGCTAGTGCTTATTTTTATTTATTTATTGTTTGTATGCTTTTAGTTTGTTATATTTTATGATCGTCAAGTGATTTGTTGATTCCCCCGCTTCAATGCACATAGAGGCGCTTGCCACATGAGCTTTGACTCTGGAGGCTCACAAATCAAATAGAAGTTTGCTTTCATTATATTGCATGTTTTATTTGGTAGTATTTGCATGATGCTGCATGATTTTTATTGTGATAGTCGGTTAAAGAGCTCACCAGAGCTCATGTTTTCTCTGTTATAATGTATATATATGCCGACTCTAAATAAAATTTACTTACTTACTTACTTTTCCAAAGATTTAACTAATCCATTTAGGTCGGGTCCTGAGTGTGACAATGTATTATCGTTTGCATAATTATACAGTTCATTTTCTTTCACAAAATTGAAAATGTCGTTTAGAAAAATTTTAAAAAGCACAGGACCCAAAATCGAGCCCTGCGGTACACCTTTATAAATATTTTGCCAGGTACTAAAATATGCACCGACTTTTACACACTGTTTCCTATTTGATAAATAATTATCAATTAAATTAAGTGCCTCATTTGACAGGCCATATGCCTTCAATTTTAAAAGAAGTAGATTATGGGGTAAGCAGTCAAAGGCCTTAGAAAGGTCCTTTAGCACAGCAGCCACATATAAATTTTGATCGACTGCTTTTTTCCAGTCCTCAATGACTTTTAGTAAGGCGGTGTTACAGCCATAGCCAGGTCTAAAAGCTGACAAGGAAGGATGAAATATTTTACTAAAATATTCTATTAGCTGCTGATATATGGCCCTTTCAAAGAACTTTGACACCACTGGAAGAATGCTAACAGGTCAGTAGTTTCCTGCCTCCAACTGACTATTCTTTTTATGCAGTGGAACTACCTGTGCTTCCTTAAGATCGTCAGGAAACTCTGAACTCTTAATAGACATATTTATAAGTTGAGTAATAGGTTTAACAATTACTGGTTTGGCTATTTTCAAGATTTTTACTGATACACCATCAAAGCCAGTAGCTTTGTTTACATTGATCTTATTAATTTAGACTATAAAATTTCCATATTTTTAGCCTTGAAACAACAGAAGGGTACATTAACGGAACTTAAAACATCACTTAAAATTGTCTTTCATGTTGGTCGTGTAAATCTATTCAACATAATTATTTAAGTCAGCAAGTTTATACAGAACATGAAATGACAATTTTTTTTTCGCGTCACACAGGTAATTGGAAAAAATATTGTCGTTGTAAGTATGGAGATGTGCAACGAACGATTTTAAAAAGCAGTGTTAATAGAAGAGTATACTAGAATTGTTTGTGTCGCACGGAAATTGAGCTAGCTAGTATTAAACATTGAAAAGCAAAAATGGTTACTTGGTTTTCTCCCGACCGGAAGTTAAACGTTTGCCGAAGTAGGGCGTTCGTCTGGCTGTGTGGAATGTGTCAAGTTCGCAGTCACGTCCGGTCAGAATGGGCTATTCCAGAAATAATCCATCCCCCCCCTATGGAAGACATCAGTTGTGAAAAAAAAAATCCATGGAAATAATTGTCACAATTGCCAAAATTTTCCGGAATTCCAGCATTTGAAATTATAATTGTACTTTAAAATACTGGAAATTTTTTCATGATGCTGTCAATATGTCTGGAAATTTGAGTGTAAAGGTCAGAAGCAATACCTATGGAAGACATCAGATTTTAATTTTTTGTCTGGAATTTATTTGTTTCTGTCTAAATATGCTAAAAAAATCTGGAATTTATTTAGTAATACATGTACATGGAAATGCAGTCATAACCATGAGAAGCGTATCTAAAAGTTTATGATATAGGGCAAACAAATTCCAGAATAAAAACTACTTTTTTAACTTTAACAGCGTATACATGTACATGTACGTCATTATTTTCACGAGAATTGGGATCCAGCACATATCCCACCCTTTTCATTTCATATTTTTACTTATAAAAAATTTATTTCTGTCATATATATTAAACAAAATAAAAGTTGCATTGGAATTTCCTATAAACAAATCAGAAATTCTTTTCAGGATAGTAATGTAATGTTTCTTTTATTATATATTTTTAATGTAACTAAATAGGATTTAATAAAAGCACAAAAATCAATTTAATAGCTGGTAAGAATGCATGCCATGGGAAAATTGATTAAGAGATAATTGATTTGACCACACAATTGGAAACATTTACAAACATCACAAGATTATGACATCTAATTAGTTTCAGACACTTGTCATGCTTGTGATATAAACAGGCAAGTTCAAAACTTGACCTTCATCCATATGTCCAGATTTTATCATGGTAAATGTAATGAAGCTTGAAATAGTGACCATGGTGACCAGCTCATCCCTACCACTTATTGAAATTGAATTTCCTGTTATACAACAACACTTCCTGCTAAAGTTCACTTATGAATGCAATAAGTATTCCATTAAATTTCTAGACCTTGAAATCTTCAAAGACTAAAACATGAAAATACTGGTGTTTTAGATATAAAAAGCCATAAAAAAAACACAGAAAATTTCCAATATCTTCATAAAACTCAAACACCCCATTTGGAACTTTAAATCCTATATATTAAAGGCAAAGTTATTCATAACCTAGAAACACAAACCAGAAAAAAAACACTTTTATTTACTGAAATTAGTAAAACAAATTATAGTCAAATTCAAAGACAGACAAGATAAAATAAAGAAAAAGAACCAAGTTAAATATCAATGAAATGTATCAATCATTATATATTATCATCCTCAAGCAGAGAAACTTCAAAAGGTATGCAGGAAATACTGGCATCTTATATATTAAAACAGATTCTTCAATAGGTGCTATATATCCTATTAAAACCTATCCATAGGATTCAAAAGAAATAGAACATTGGTGAATTAGTGAAATGAGCTATACAATAGTTTGTATGAACATAGCAGCACCTACAAAATTTCTCACTGTGCAGAACTAATTAATGGCAATTGTCATGAAAAACACACATGTATACAGATATTCTTATATGACAAATTTTTTACCATCAAACACTTAATTCAACATTTATTGAAATACTAAGGTTGAAATAGTTGGAAAATCAGAAATTCTAAATTTAAATTCAAATTAACAAATATTATAAAATTATGAGAAAAAAAAATTTAAAACGTAATAAAAAAAAATGAAAAACGGAAAGGGTGGTTTCTGCTGAAAATCTCCCTTTAATTAACACATTTCCTGAAAACCCCAAAACAATGCACAGTACAGTATCAAAGAAAGGCCATAGACATGGTTTGCACTAAAAATTATAGGTGGATCAATTTCTAAAAAATATCCCTGAACAAAGAAAATAATCGTGCGAGTGCTTTGGACACATTTACTTGTTTTACTGAATGGGAAAAAATCACCGTTCTACGCATTGTGCTGTAAATTGGTCGGAAGAAGTTGTTAAGATTCATTCTTTCATTCGCTGCAGAAACTATAAATCTTTAGATCAAAAGTTGTAAATAATATGTACTAGTTTGCTGTTAACTTATAGAATCACCAACTGATTACAAATGATTCAGACGAAATAAATGCTCATACTTGGATGTTTGCACTATTTATCAATCATGTAATCTGTTAAATAAAAATAATGTGATCTGTTAAATTAAAATGTTGCTTTTTAGCTTAGTGGTAGCCCTTTATGGTGGCGACCTCCCCTTTAATCCCCATCTGCTATAATATGACCCTGTTTATCTCTTGAATAAAAATTATTATATCTTTACATTAAAAATCAAATCAAATTTTGCTCCTGGTTCTTTCTCTTGATTTAAGAAGAAGTTTCTGTCTAATTTTTATAAGTTTTGTAAAATTTCCTGGAGTTTGACAAAGTTACTCCAAATCTTGCACTTCAATATCTAAAGATTGACTGCAAAATAATTATTGATAAGTAAATAATGGAAAAATGGACAAAAAAAATCTAATTTTACTCTACATGTCAGGTATTTATATATAGAGAGTAAGAAGAATCTTCTTTTAAAGTTCCCTGATATTGCTTAAAGTTCTGAGGAGCTTATTCATATTTTGTTAACTTCAACTCTAGGCTTTATCTAAATGTTAATTGAACAAAAATAAGGGCTTTAGTGTCCAAGTGTTCTAAATCTAAATGTTAATTGAACAAAAATAAGGGCTATAGTGTCCAAGTGTTCTAAATCTAAATGTTAATTGAACAAAAATAAGGGCTTAAGTGTCCAAGTGTTCTAAGTATTCTAACTATCACTGGCTCATTGCATAGGCGGATCCAGATGAAGGGACCCTCCCCCCTTTTGTGGGAAAAGTTTTGTTGCTTATAAAAGAAATAAATGAAGCATGACTGTAGCAGCCCAATCCCTTCGGTCGGTCAGTGCCCCCCTTTTTTACCAAAAGTCCTTGATCCGCCACAGCATTGGCCTGTCAACTATGACATGTGTGTGAGGCTTTAATACAACACGAGGCAGTGCCCTAAACTTTAATCATAATTCAGACTGTTAGTTTTCCACTGTAAGATCATGGTTTTCTCCCGCATCAAACACCAATAAAAACTGACAAAAAAGCACAACTGTGCAGAAGTGGCATTAAACACCAATCAACATATCAACTATTCAACTATAAAAGCTTAATGTTCAGACTGTTTAAAAACACATAGTTGATACCAGGCTAAAACTTATGTACACCAGATAGGGTTCTCTCTACAAAAGGTGTTTTTTTTCTAGACATTTTTTTTCTGTTTTTTTGGCGACAAGTAGAAAACAATTTTTTTCTTTCAATTTTAGCATCACATATAGTGGCAGCTGAGGTTGAAACAAACATATCTTTTGTTTCTCAGGTCAAAAACAAATTATTTCTTTATCTAAAAACTGGAAACACTTTTTTTGGAAAAAACCAAAATTAAAATCAAATACCGTAGTTTCTGCCTTATAGGAGTGTGAGTTCTTTTTGTGAAATTTCTTTTTATAAATTTTCAAAACTCATTTCTTTAAAAAAAAAAAAACGTCGTCATTTCTTATTCATGTCCATTTTCCTTATCCTTAGTTATATGCTTTTTATGTGAAAATAAAACATGCCTTGTAGACGTAGATGAAATGCACGTCTGGCATACTAAATTATAATCCTGGTACCATTGATAACTACTTGTATTAAGACTATCAATTAAAAAAAGGGGGGGATCTTCTGAATGTAAAATCAAAAGTCAGTGAGAGACAGATTTCCACTGATTCTGATAACAATCTATTTGTTTGTATCAGTATTTTGCAATCTATAGTAGAGTCATGGGCCACAGCTGGTCATTTCTGGTCAGTCTTCTACAATACTGGGGTAATTAGACAATATCCTGCTGTGAAGACAAACAAGTGTGTTTGAATAAATGATGTATCAATTATCTGTTAATTGGTAAATGTTATGGCTATTTAGCTGAAATGACCTAAAATCTGGCATTAGTTTATAATGTTATAGGACAAACCCTAAATTTCATCATAAAATTTAAGATATCAAATTAAATTGCACAAATATTTGGTTTAAAAAAATTAAACCTTATATGAAAAGGGTGAAAAATACAGATTTTAATATATAACTTGGTTGAAAAAAATCATTTTCTTGATTTCATCACAAGTGTCTGAAGCTACATTTAATCGTATGTCAAGATAGATTTTTGATGTTTGAACAAAGGTCATTAAGGCATCAAAATTTAACCATGGAAATATTATATTCAACATATAATTATTCCATGATCAAACCAAATTTTCTCTGTTTCTATCTTTCCGTGTGACACAATTTATCACTAGCAGTCTTAGATTAATCCAATTATTGTGACTTTTGCACCCGATTTACATACATCAGTTTGTATATACATTTGTATTTGAAACAACTCTAGCTAAAAATTATATAAGTTGCACTTCTGTAAATTATTAAAAACAATGCAATTTCGCATAGGAACTATGTGTACCTTTACAGCTCAAACTGTGCCCTCTTTTACTATGAAGTTTCATAAAAAATTAATTATATACTAAAATGGCAAGTTGTTGATATGAACTACTATTTTATTCAAAGGTCAAAACAAAGGGCCATGCAGCATATCCTTTTAACATTTACATACATGTAAGAATGGCTAAGAGTTTAAACTAATTTATACTTGATTCTGTAGTATATCCCTACCCCACCCATCATATCGTCGAACCAGTATATACACAAAACAAAATATATATGAATAATATATCCCCTATAAAGAAACAGTCTGTGAAAAAGCTGTATTTGCAAAGTGCAACCTATAAAATGAATTAAACAACATTTTTAATGCTCCTGCTCTCTAAATTTTAACTAAACTATCACTATCAAAGTTTGGTCTCCTCCCCAATTATTTTGAAGTCTTTTAAGAGATGTACATACATAGAACTCTTGTGTTTTATACCTGGAAATAATCATTTGCAAAGAAATCTTTTCTGGAAATTCTTAATGACTTTCAGTAAAAATTATGTGGAAATTACCCTACCCTTGGAAAAAATCATGGAATTTCTTGTGCACTGATAGACAAAAAGTTTGGAAATTTTTTGTCGAGGTTGGAAATTTGTCTGGAAATTTAGAAAAAATCAAGAAAAAAAAATCTGGAATTCCAATGTCTTCCATAGGGGGGGGATGGATTATTTCTGGAATAGCCCAATGGGGACGTTAAATCCTATGCCTCGTATACGAAGAGTTCCACTGTCAATCTGCCTCTTTATGGCTTTTCTCATGTCATTTTCAGTCTCCCTGTCTATGTCTTGTCCCCTGTCACGGTTAGTCTTGGTGCATTGTCGGGTGCGTTTAAACACTTCTATTATAACATGCAATTAAAGACTAGATGGGGTGTTGTACATGTAATTGCTTTTATATTATGGTAGAATTTGATATTTTGTGCACTTTTTTTAGAGAAATAATTATTAAAAAACGAGATATTCAACATTATTTAGACACATGCCTGTTTTCCTTTGATATGCTAAAAATCATTGAACCGTTTGACACGTTGTCAAATAACATAACTGATTACACGGGAATCCGTTGTGTTTAATCGACAAGTTTGGTCAAGTCGGATACTATGAATAAATTGTTAATAAATTTTATTATTTTTTGTTTCAGAATGAATGAAGTATTTTCCCAAGGGTATTTTGTAATTATTTATTGTAAATAATAAATTTGTCACCAGAGCATTATGTCTTATGTCGGTGTTTTATTTCTTGTTCATATTAATTATTGACTGAAATAATTATTTTTGTTTGAAAGTATGTGTTGAAGTTTGGATAACCGGCAGAGATGTTTGTTGCTTTTTCATTCAACTCTTCTTGATCTTGGGCTATGATAAGTCCGGTAGAACCGAAAATTGAATCTAATATTTCGTAGCGTTCTTTGTCGTTGGAACTATTTTTATTATTTAAATGGTCGGACACATCTTTAAATGTGTTTAGGACGCGAATCTTTATACTGTTTATTATTTCTTGCAAGCGTGCTATAATGTGATGACAGACGACGACGGACATGCTTTTGCACAATAGACAGGTATGGAACTGAAACACTTTATTTTGTTGTTGATGGTGTATTTTTCAAAAGTATGAAGACGTGAAGCAATGCATCACTGAACAAAACAAAACCAATAAGATAATACATTTTTACAACATGTCATATTTTAAAAATATGCTTTAAATTGTAAAAATATTCGAATAAGCTCTCGCCGCGTTATAGCCTGTTTGTGCTAATGCGGCGTAAAGCAACCAACAATCAATCAATCTATAAGATAATACATTTTTACTTCATGATGCACCCACACTAAGTTCATATATGACCTGTTTGAGCAGAGCTGGAACTATAATGGCACACTGTTATAGTAGTTTCAGGGCAGAGATCGTTTTGCTGTGGTTCATTTTCAAAATATTTATTAAATGAAGAAAGCGTTTGAGTAATATATTTCAGGCCTTTAACAGTGAGTCGAGCATATACCACATTATTTCATAAATTATTTCATACAATATTGTAAAACAGAAAATTTGTTTAAAAAATACAAATCGGATTTCCTGTTTCCATCCATATTTCTATACCCCAGTCACCCTTGGGGGCTCTTGGATTAAGGAGTCAATTGACCACTTTGACCAAGTGAACTTATTTGTAGCTCTTAATTTGCTGTACGTTATTGCTATTTACAGTTTATCTTTATTTATAATAATATTCAAGATAAAAACCAAAAGCTGCCCTCTCTTCAGGCAAGGTGGGCTAATAACGAACATGCTATTCTAAATAATTATGACGTCTGGCAATGCTATTTTTTTTCTGGGACCCAGAAAAATAATAATTTGGATTAGGAACATGTGTGTCAGAGCAGTGGTCCTTGTAATTTCTTATAAAAAATACTTGCCACACATGATGTGCAGATATAAATATGACATGATTTTTTCCCTTTTCTTGTATCTTTATATCAAATGATTGTTTTATTTGGGACCAGCCAGAGAAATGTTAAAAGAATAAAAGTTGGCATGGTGCTGGGGCAGATTCATTTATAAATGAACATGAATCTTTCACCATATCTGCCTACTGGGGAAATTTTTTTTTTTTGAACCTACCCTTTTCTCGTTCTGGATACACAATTTTTGCCCCCTGCCATCATTACTTCAAAGGTATTGATTGTCGTTTTTGTTGCATCCTGTTCACAAGTCTGAATAACATTCAACAAGGCGTTTTTCACAACAAAATATGTCAACTTTGTGTTTCTTTTCGTCCAAAGGTCCTGCATCATGGTCTTCCCTTAAAAGGTTTATCATACTTTAATTGTCGGTTATTGATGTCATAATATTTTTAGCCGCCATATGTTCACATTTAGCATATCTGACGACCAGTACACTGCATGGCAATCGAAATGCCATGCTGGTTGTTTGCTTAAAATATTGGTCCCTGATACGCTTTTCCTATGCATATCAGTCACTGCTATCAAACGCTTTGAGGATCGATAATATTCTAAATGAATAATAGGACCCGGAAAGACCGAAAAATCCGTTTTTTTTATTTTTTATTTCTATCTCATCAATAAAAAGTTTAGGGTCGGAAACGGAGGTAGGGTCGTGAAACCGGAAACACACTATTAATGTATTTTGGCCTATTGCGGCGTTAAACAACCAACAATCAATCATTTTTTTTTAATAAAATTACAGTTTTAACTCCTATCAGCTGAAGTATCAATGCTTGTTCAATCGATGTTGATTTTCATACCTTTGAAAGGGCAAACCCTAAAGTTAAAACCGGTGTTGGTCCGGTACTGTTTTGAATTTATGTGAAACAGATGCACATTTTAAGAGCTTCAGTAGCATCACTCAGTTGACAAGTGTGTTATAATTGCTGAAAAGCATCCCAAATTTATAAAAGTGCAGCTTTGTGTAAATAAGTTGATTAATTGTTAGTTGTTAAACGTTCAGTGCACATATTTCATGCATATTCAGTACGAGAACAAGTTAACAATAAAGATTGATTGATTGTTGGTTGCTTAACGTCCAGTGGCAAATATTTCCTGCATATTCAGGACGAGAACAAGTTCACAATAAAAACAATAGGTAGGTTGATACAATAGAGGCCATCTTGGTTGATGGTCGGAGAAATTTGGACTGCCACCGGTAAAGGAGGGTATATTGGATGGGGACAGAAATTTTGCCTTGTAACAGGCCACCTACGGACGCCTCAAAGAGTTGTTGCAAGGGTTCTTAACGTGCAAAGAGCGTGACACTATCTTTACACGAGGCATCGGATTAAACGTCCCCCTTCTGACCGGACGTAGCTGCGAACTTGATACATCCCGCACAGCCAAACGGACGCCTCACTTCGGCAAGCGTTTTACTGCCGGTCGGGAGAAGACCAAGTGACCATATTTCTATACCCCAGTCACCCTTGGGAAGAAAAATAAATACAATAGGTAGGTATTGTCATACAACTCCTGCTTATGTCATTGAAGTACTAAATAGAACAGCCTAGAGATGGGCACTGAAAGCCACTCGACTTTATAAATGATTTAGCAAAAAGCAAAACCAATGTATCTGATTATGCAAAGTGTGGCATAGGGTTACAGACAGAAAACGAGAAAAATCCACACAATGTGGCAGAATAAATGAGATATGCATAGAATGGCTCACGCATGTTTGTTAGTACGGAATTATACAGCAAAACCATGAATATGGAAAAAAGTCATTATGATCCAGAGGAAAGGGTTTAAACTTCGATGATTCGTTGAGACACTCTAGAAAGCTGTTCATTCCAAGCCGCCCATTTGTACAAAGAACTGTAAAATATAATGTAAATAAGACAAAGGCATTGCATGAATAGCTATAAGCCAGTGATCGTGAACATCTTCAGGTAGCCCTGGAAAACGGAAATTCAGAGCAGAAACTCAAAACATTTTATAATTCAGTGCCATTTCCAGATGTTAAATTCGAATTTGAAACCCGTTTGCCTAAAGATGTTATTACAAGAGCAGATATATCTCTTGTGGCAGATGATTAATATAAGATGTACACATAGTTGAGTTCTCTTACATCTTGAGATAAATTTCCAGATGAAATAAATTTAAAAAAACAAACTTGGATGAACTGTTTTCTGTGCAAAGGAATACCAGACTGCATAAACAAGGATTATTTGAGTACACATCATACGAATGGTGAGATCAGAAAAGAAACATTCATGTTTATTTTTTAAGCAATCAGGGAGAGACTTTATATTATGGAAAGTGTTCTTGTTGCCAGAGAACAGAATATCACAGCCAGAACAATGCGCACATATTTCAAACATATTTGTTTCTGAAGTTTGGAGCAACCACCATAAATTAGAGGTGCAAATACTTTGCTTGTTGGAAGATTTCTTTGTTGAAATTGAGTTCAAACAAGCATTTAATTTCTCCACCATCATGTTTCATGTTGCAACAATGCACCTACCTACGGACCCCACAAAGAGTTGTTGCAAGGGTTCTTAATAAGAGTGCTTTATCATCTGATATTTTCATTTGATTAGGGACTTTCCGTTATGAATTTTCCTCGGAAATTAATATATTATATGATTGTCCTTTTTCACATCACAGACATCGCAATGTAATGGTAGATGCATACAGGACACATAATACATAAAACCATGCTAAAATTAAGAGATAATTCATGCAGGCTTGAGTATATCGTGATTCTACCACGGGTTGGCCCTTTATGACAAATATTTTATCCTGAGTGATAGCGAGGGGTAAAATATCGGCATAAAGGGACAATCCGTGGTAAAACACACCGAAATTCGCTTGAAAACTTTACTACAAAATAGATGATTAAAGCTTTCCACTTTGTCCACAACTAACACATGTTTTAATTATACATTATGAGTGAATGTACTTTCTTTATGAAATTTGCAGCAATCAATTGTGATCCGGAAATAACATTTAATTTGAACAGTTTCAATATACAGACTAAAACACAACTTTTTGCAGAGCTAGGGCTTATACATTGTGACTCCAATCCTCATGATGATATTGTTAAAACTAACATTTGTAGAAACCATTTAAATTCGATTCACCAAATTTCAGCAAACAGAAGTAGAAAACAATCTTGTGAGATTCTAGAATCAATAAATGCAAAATACGGGGTATATATCTCCCAATAGATACGATATTCCCATGCTTGCATTTCCTATTATGATTTGTCTTGATAAAGAGTTGCTGCTCGTACGAAAGCAATCGAACCAATAGTTCCAAATGGTGAAGATGATATAATCCCTTCGTAAATTTTACGGACGCCATCACGAGTTGGTTGACCGTTAGAGCATAACCGTTTCACAAGTGAACTGTCATCCCTTTCCCTTTTATGAATGTGACCTACTGTGTTGAGACTATTTACCAGCGTTGTTATCGCGTAAGCAACACGACCAAATACATGACAGAATGCATCGACTACATTTTGAAAACAGGGATCATGCTGTCATTTAAAATGGCATTGAAGGTGAGAGCAAGTTCCTTTGTCAACATAACTGGTAGAAAAGGGGAGAACAAAGCAGCTCACCTGCAAAATGAAAATCAAGTAATGGTACTAAAAGACTTGATCAGGGGTTTAGGGTCAAACAAAATAGAAAATTCAATTATAAAAATATCAAAAGCAGCACCTGTTGTGAAATAAATTTGTGAAAATGTAGATACTGTGCTAGGTGTGATTGATTAAAAAACTAGACATAAAAAAGATCTGTTGAAGACGATGTTAAGCAAATTATTAAAGAACTTGCACCTTTGAACCATGTTGGTAAAACAAACAGGTCGTCAATTGTACTGTTTCGAGGATGTAAAGAAATCACCATTTTCCTTCAATCGAACTGAATTTGAAACAAGTGTTACAAGAACAATCAATCGACTGAAAAGAGACCTTCCACCATTACAAAATGAAGGAGATGAAGATGAAGAAGATAGTGATGAGCCATAAATGTTTTTCAATACATCAGAGTAGACATAAAAACATTTGTTAATACATCATTCTGAAATAAGAGACTTTTGTGTAAGTGTAATATACATGTATATTAATCATTTTCTGAATTAAATCAAAGACTTTCTATACAAATAGGACTGGTAACTTCTAACGATATCTATACAAATTATTAGACTTATCTCCTCCATAGCTGATGTCACATGACTTTATAAATCATTCCACATTTTCGTGTTTTCTTTATATTATAACTACATGTATATATGCTCAAGTTTAACAAAAAATCGTTTATATGAAATTTGATACATTTTGTCATTTGCAAAATGCTATCTTTCAAAAAATTTCTGATTGTTTTTTAAATATTGATCTCTGATCTTATTTTTTGTTGAATTTTCAGTACTCTCCATCTTGTTTGATATTTGAACTGTATTACACAACTTGGGCGTCACGTTCTTCAAAAGGATACGTCTAATTTTAATAATCCATCATTCTTTTAAATTCTTAAATTGTTTTGTCATCGTAAATAGCTATTATTCAGATTTCATATTAACAAATAATAATAATTATGTAACAACAATGTAACGTTACTGTAAAATATGCAAATAACTACAAGAATCTTACATGTATACCAGAGATACATGTATGAAACTTAAGTGTATTGTTAGGTGCTAGCTCTCAAGGGGCGGTGTTGTGAATTAATTAAAATCAACAGAGACAAGTTCGGTTTATAGTATAGAAAGTCCCTGATTAAATTAAATATGGAAAAAATAATATCATGTTGCTGCCCTATGAAACTACTTGAATATTAACAAAGATGGAAAATGTGTCACTGGCACTCATACCATATATTTATTTACAGTAACATGTGCTAATCAAGGTCTTTTCTTTGTTCTAACTTAATTGCTTAAGCTGCAGAATAAGCAACATCTTTTCTTGTCACCAGCATATAATGCATCATCAAATCAACAAATCCAAAGTATTTTACCAAAAGTTTCCTGAAGCAGTTACTTACAGTTTTACAATGTTGAATAACAAAACGTGTTAACCCAGCACGTGCTTTTGATAAATCGCTATTGTTCAAATACATAATAGCCTTCAGCGTTTTCACCATTACGACCAGCTTGTCCTATTTCCTGCATATATTTCTTCAATGTTGTTGGTGGTCGGCAACGGATGATTCTCTTAATAGAGGGTGCATTTAGTCCCATGCCGAGGGCAACTGTTGCTAGGACCAGTCTTAATATAGGTTTTCTCTGACAAAGGTACTTCACAACATGTTGCTTCATAGTTTTTGGATAGTCGGAGTGATATTGAGCAGTGTATTTTCAGGAATATTTATTCCCTTGTACCCATATTCTTAAGTTCATACTCCAAATAGCGGAAATAATATACAACTCTCCAAATTTTCAACATATATAACAGTTAGAGGAAAATCGCTCTGCTGCTCATATATATATAGTTCACAGTTTGATTCATAATTTTAAATGAATCTTTTAATGCTGCTCTGTTCAGACAGCTGTTTCTATAGAAATAGTAAATATTTAACAAGAATAGTGAAATTTTGTCATATAAATTGATTTTCTTCTTGATTGTGTCTTTAAATGCCAACTCAAGTTGTGTCCAGAACAATGCACTGCTATCAACCATGGTCGCCCAACTGCTTCACGTTTTCTTTGCACTGCCCCAGTTTACGAGCCAAGCATCACACTTGTTCCATCAGTCCCACATGCAACAATTTTTTTGGCATAGTCATCAATTTTTTTCATAACCGACATTATCTGTCAGCATCAGCTTTTGGGATGTTTTTCACCAATGAAAAAATTACTTTTATGTCCCCTTTGTGACAATGTCTGATAAATACAATTTCAGCTTCTTGATAAGATGAATCTGTTGATCCATCCGATATTGCCGAGATGAAACGAACATCTTTCATGTCTTCAGCAATCGTTGCTACTTCTGCTTTTGCAATAAAACTGGCAAACTCTGCAGCTTTTTTATCAGTGCGATATTGTGTCCCTATATCTAAACCTTTAGATTCATCCAAATCACATAGCATTGAATAATCGGTATAGGGGCGTCCCTTGTAACACAACGCAAACACGTTTCTAAATTTTAACATCAATCTATTTACTGTTAATTGATTGAGGGCTCTCAGGGCTTTGGCTCCTTCAGAATTTTCTGGGTTTTTCTGGCCATTAAACTTAATGACATTTACCATGTGGGATTCTGATTTTTCATGCTGGTTGATAAAATCTCTTTTGTAATTCTGGCAACCGGTTACGAAAAAACTAAAATCACAAAAATACTGAACTCAGGAAATTCAATTTGGAAAGTCCATAATCACATGGCAAAATCAAAAAACAAAACGCATCAAAAACGAATGGACAAGAACTGTCATATTCCAAACTTGGTACAGGCATTTTCAAATGTAGAAAATGGTGGATTAAACCTGGTTCTATAGCGCTAACAATGTACCGTGTTTAAATGTTGCAGGTCATCCCCGTTTGACCATTCTGCAACCATTTATATGTTGCTGTCCATAAAGGAATTAACTCCATTTTTCTTTTGGATTTTTCATATTCTTTTCCTTTTTGGTTGCTATCAGTTTCAGCTTTTCTTTTTTGGGGGTAGTTTTTAAGAAGACGTTCCGTCAATTTATTTAATTTAACTGGGGGCTGCCATTTTTCACTCGACAAATCCCGAATAACGAATCTCGCGCGATTCCGAGGAACCTCGGAGTTCGTGATTTTTACCGAGTAATTTGATTGGCCGGCTATTATTACCAGTCGATTTCAATAACACGGAAGTATGTGCAATCTTCCGCGTGGTAGAAAATGAAAGTTGCTGGCCCGTCGGGCCGTTCTTTATTAAGTTTGACTGGCCCGACTTCAACGTCCTTGGGGGACTAATAAAGGACGAAATCGTTTCTAAAAACTAATTTTACTGCTCTCAATATAATTGTGTGTGACTACCTTAACATGCGGTGGTAAAGAGAAAGAGAGCAGGCATGCTAATGGAATTTGATACGGAGGATATATAGATGATTATACCATTTACAAACATCATCCCGGAGCACCCCTGTGATTCCGGTATGATACATACTGAACTACGTTTCCAACAACCATATACAAATCAAGTATATAACATCCCCGCCCCGAAAGAAAAAGAAATTCAAAAATTTCGTGATGGTTGTTGGTAAACGTAGGTCAGAGAATATAAGATTAAAATAAGACAACAAACATAATAGTCGACCATAATCAAAAAGATAATTAAAAAAAATATATATATACATGTGTATGCAAGTTTCTCACTAAACTTCAACATGTTCAAGCTATCAAATCTCGGACGCCGACTACCACACAAATCTCTTACAATGTAATATTTTCTCATCACAGTTCTGGTCTTGCGCATGAAACATTCAAATGAATCATAATTTCAGTTATGCAATTAAGGAATCATAGTCTATTTGATAAGTCTAGCAGAGACCTGAAACTCCTAATATTTTAGATAATACATTCATAAATAATATCAACTTTCACACACAGATTTGGTTAACACTGGCACTCTCACATACAAAAACATACGAAAATATTGTAGGAAAAATAAACAGGTTTTATATCTAGAACATGCCAATCAACCTCATTTGACACAAAGTCTATTAATGAAACGACCAATAACAACAAGTAATAATAATACAGTGATAAACGAAAGGTGGCAGTCACACACAGTACATTCAAAAATCATAAATCTCAATACAAATTAACTATCAAATCAAATAAAGTCTCAATTATGTCTACTGTTATCAACGATAACTGGTCCCTGGTACTGGACGAATATAATAGCGATGCAATCATCACTGATTAACACAACATCCTGATTCAGCACGTTTGGCGATGCAATCATCACCGATTATAACATCATCATTGTCCAACAAGTGTGGCGATGCAATCATCACCGATCATATAAAACATCTTCATAGGTATTTACAAAAAAAAACACATTCAAGTAAACGGTAACACTTTGGCGATACAATTATCACCGAAAAATAACAAAATATCCATGAGCTCTGAATGTGTGATAATCTTACTATCCAACATTTTTGAAACAATTACGGTATACTACACTAGCGGAGGTGGCCTAGCAATTATCAGCTCCTGTGCTTTTGATGGTAGCTCCGACAACGGTTTCCATTTTGCATTTTGTGCAGGCTCGCCTATCAATTGAACTAAATACAGAAACGAACTTCCGTGTGGTTTCTTTGCTAGGATTCGCTTTATCTTTCCCTGAGCCCCATCGCAAGAACTTAATTCACTTAGAAAATTTTCGTCACGGTATCTAATAGGTTTTTGTACAACCCGAGATGTTCGCCTTAACGGAGTAGGATTATCATTGTGTAATTGAATATCTTGTTCAGTAGGTATTTCATGTTCGGAACTTTCGGAATGAGAATCGGAACTTGTTGAAACTGGATTTTGCTGTGGAACTTGTACCAAATAATTTTGGGGATCTGGTGCTCTTATATGCGCAAGTTTTACTCGGTTAATATGAACAGGTGATTTTAATTTCCGTTTTCCGGATGGATCGAGTAATTTGATCAAGTGAGGACTAGGAATGCTGTTTACAACAAATGGTCCGTCGTAAAGTGGCTGAAATTTTCTACCCTGACCTGTTAGAGTTCTTTGTAAATATACGTACTCGCCAATTGAAACTTTTAGTTCATCGAGTTTAATGTTTGCATTTTCTTCCATTTTTTCTCCCGAATATTGAGCATTTTTGACAACCATTTCCCAAACTGATTTAAGTCTATCTGTTAATTCCGAAAAATAATTTAGCATATTTGGATGAAAGTCATTTAGGTTGAAATGTGCTCCGAACACGGAAAATTTTGGACGTTTTCCAAATACAATTTCAAACGGAGAAAAATCTATACTGCTGTTGACTGACGAATTCATTGAAAAAGTTACAGAATTAATTTCCGTTTCCCATAATTTGTCTTTTAAAACATGAGCGGTTAAGCGTTCATTCAAAGTCCTGTGTTGTCGTTCACATGCTCCAAGACAATGGTGAGCAAAGGCGGGCGTGAACTCTTGTGTCACTTCTAATAGTTTACAAAGTCCAGCAGTGCACTGATTAACAAATTCCGACCCACGATCTGAGACTTAAGTTTTGCAAACACCAAACTGAGTAAACATACGATAAATAACTTCACAAACTGTCAAAGCGTCATTATTTCGAAACGGGTGCGCAAATATAAATTTACTAAACATGTCGACCGCAGTAAAAGCATAAGTATTTCCATTTAACTGATTTCGGAAACGGACCGCATAAGTCGATTTGCCACACTTCGAAAGGCTCAGAAGGAGTTGGAAATGCCACTATGGCTTGCTTTGTTTTAAAATTTGTAACTTTCCGAACTTGACAAAAATGACATGTTTGTACATAATCTGTTATAATTTTCCCCATCCTTGGACAAAAGAAATGTTCTTTGGCTCTATCAAGTGTATTGTTCATTCCGGCATGGCCACCGAGAGGCGAGTCTTTTAATACAGAAGGTATCAGCGCTTGAGGTATAACTATTTGATAATGTGACATCATTTTGTTGCGTTTAGATTTTGCAACTCTTGAATGGAACAGAATATCATCAATAAGCGCATAATCGTTAGATTTCAATAAAACACATCTTGCTTCCTTTTGTAAATCTGGAAGTATATCGTTTTCTAAATAGTTTATAATTGGTGACAAAGATGTATCTTGGCGCTGTAACTCTTTAATATCATTGATAGGCATAGAAATCTTAGCTAAAATTTTGTCATTAACCATTTTATCAACTACTATGTCCGTATCTGATTTTGACGATTCTTGTAGTATGCGCTGACGCTTTTTCTTATATTGTTTATTTCCATATTGCGGTTCATCTGTATCGGCATCATATGGATCATAATGTTCTGATTTATGTTCTTCTGTTGACACATGTATAGCCTGAACTGCTTCTAAATTGTTTTGAAATAAGTTTGCAAAGTTTTGACCGTTTGGTTATGTTATATGTCCAATTTTGTTCGGAACGAAAGGAAAATACGGGTCATCTTCCACAGGACTTTCGACAACTTCTGCATGGTTATTTTCGCATCTCGACAAAGCGTCTGGAACCTCCATTTGTTCCGCTTTCTTATATACTATTTCGAAATTAAATTGTTGAAGAATAGAAAGCCAACGTTCATAAATCGCACCCTTAAATTGCTTCTGATATAAAGGCTTCAACGCTTGGTGGTCACATTCCACAATAAACTGGTTTCCTCAAA
Source organism: Mytilus trossulus (assembly GCF_036588685.1). Lineage (NCBI taxonomy): Eukaryota > Metazoa > Mollusca > Bivalvia > Mytilida > Mytilidae > Mytilus > Mytilus trossulus. Next base: position 85,648,805 of record NC_086377.1, on the reverse strand, counting down.
GATAGTCAGAACAATCCAATATACTCACAACCATTCCTAAGAGCTCTAACTTAGTCGGCCCATACGATTGCTGCCAACGACTTAGGTTTTTAGACCCAAAACGAATAATTCGTGGTTTACAAGTTTTGTCCTCCGGATCAAGTTGATACAACATATATCCTATTCCACGAGAAGACGTATCAACGCTCAAACGAAACTGCATATTAAATTGAGGAAAACTCAACATTTCAGAGTTGACAAGGCGGTTTTTTAAATCGTTAAATGCTGTGTCTTGTTCCTTTCCCCATTTGAATGTTTGACGTGGCAATATTCCATCTTTCGAAATAAGATGACTTAAAAAAACGCATGATTGTGCCGCAAAAGAACACTTTTTCGGTCCAAGTTTTAACCCTGCATCCCTAAAACGGTTAAGTACTTCATTTAAATCAGACATGCGCTGATCAAAAGTTTCAGAGCATATTAAAACATCATCCAAATAACATAAACAAGATTTAAGTCCATGTAACACCCTGTCCATCAACAGTTGAAATGTATTGGGTGACGTTTTTAGACCCATAGGTAGTCTCAAAAAGTTATAAGTCCCAAAACATGTATTAAAAGCTGTACAACGAGAAGATTCAGGTGTTATGCCCATTTGGAAAAATCCTGATGATAAGTCAATCGATGTTATAAAGTTCGGCGTCATTTCCGAAAACGATTCAGTAAGCTCCTGCAGATTTGGTATTGTATACTTAAATTCCTGTGTTTGAGAATTCAAATAACGAAAATCACAACAAAATCGAAAATTCTGAGGAGCATGCTGGTCGGAAGATTTCGAACGTTTTGTTACTAAAACAATCGGACTTGTTATTGGCAAATCTTCGGTCTCACTGACTGGTGAGATTATACCTTGTTTCAAAAGTTTATCTAAGTGATGTCTCAAAATCTCGCGCTTGTATGGTGGTAATCGATACGGTTTCTGGTGTTTACCACTAGCATCGGGCTTCTAATGAATCATATGTTCGATTAGTTTTGTATATCCCAAGTTAGGATTGTCATCGGTTACAAATAAGTCTATATTTTTATAAAGAAGCGATGCAAGTTCAGTTTGTTGACTTTCTGAAAGGTGATCAGACAAGGTGAATTGATCCTTTACCTTCTCTATATGTTCATTACTACTACAACTTTCACTACAATCATTCAAATTAGGTGTGACAAAACTATTTACAATATCAATATTCTGTACAACTGGACAACTTTGGTCAATAGGCACATAACTGTAATCGGAATTAAGCGATAAAAAGTCCGATATAGTTCTGTCTTTCGGAATAACAACACTCAGTGCTGATGCGTTTAAAACTTTCACAGGAACTTTGTTATTATAAGAAACTGTGACAAGAGATTTAGCTACCATAAAACCTTTTTCGAGTATGAACTTATGATTCGAACAAACACAATTTAATCCAGGCAGAACATAAGTAGGAACATGTCCCCATACAATACATTCGGAATTGGGAGGAATTGTAAGTTTCTTGTGTGTTTACACTTTGACTGACTTAAAGTTTGCTGAAAAATTGCTAAAATCAAGAATAATATTGTTACTATGCAAATAGATAGTTCCTAAAATAATCGGGGGTGTGAGGTAAACGGCAAAATGTAAACTTCAATTGCATGTTGTTCATTGTTACATATTAACAAAATCTTTGCTAAACACTTTAACTTTTGTATTATCAGCAAGTCGTATTTCAGACGGAAATTGTTCAAAACTCAATTTTGATTTGTGCGTAAGAGTATTATATAATGTTTGAGAAATAACATTGATGGAGCTACCCGTATCCACCAATGCTGCTACATTCATATCATCAAATGAAACTTGCAAATGTACAAAAGAAGTTCCATTGCTTTCATTCATACTGGCACTAGCTAACTGCTGACCTGACGACCGTGCCTGTCCCACGGGTTTTATCCCTTTCCCGACTGAAATTGTTGTAGCGTTTTGCAGAATTGTGCAGTATGTCCTTCTTTGGAACATAACTGACAGGTGGCTGATTTGTTGGGAGGTCCAGTTTCAGTCCAATTGCAATCTCGATGGATATGACCTTGTCCCCGGCAACCGTAGCATTCGCGCGAATCTTGTCGAGGCGGATAGTTTGATGCCTGGCGATAATCTTGTCGGCGATAATTTGGTCTTTGGTTGTCATTGGTCTTTACCGTGATATTGGCCTCCATTGATGTTAGTGTTTTTATTTGATCCTACAGCTCATCTATTTCTGTTTTAGAATCAGTAACGGCCTTAGTCTCGCTTTTGATAGCTTGTGTTGATATTGCTTCAGTGCGATAACCGCATGCCTCTGCCATTTTGGAAGATGTCAAAGCTGCCTGCAAGGTAGTTGGGTTTCCTGCGCGAAAGAAAAACGCCATTTTGTACGGCAAACCATTGATAAATTTAGATAGAACCTCATGTTCTGGTTTCGATAAAATTTGGGCTTTTTCCATCAAGTTACAATGAAAATCGTCTATTGCCTGACCTGAACTTAGACGAATGATTTGAAATATCTCATTTGTCATTAACATTGTGGAACTTTGACCTGTAAAGTCCATGTAATGTCTTTTAAATAAAGCTGAAAGTAAAGTCCAATCAGATTTGGTAGTATTGCTTACATTTATAAACCATGTAAGCGCTGGACCTTTGAGATGCAGGTGAAATGCTGCAATTTTTCTTTTGGAATCCAGTTAATCATAAAGAGTTGAGTAGGACTCAAATTCAGCCATAAATTTAGCGGCATTTTCTTGGGGATAACCTGAGAATTCCCTACACTTTACAATTTTCTCCATTGGGATGGAAGCGGGTGAGTAGGATGAAGACATTAAGGAAGTTGTGCTTCTAGTAAACAGTTAATGAGAAATGTCCGTTCGAGGAGTAGATTTTGGAATGTTGGTTATGTTGTCAAACGAACGTGTCGGGGTCGGTAAAGATTTAAACTCGTCCTCTTGTATAGCTTGTTTCGAAATAAAACTGTCACTTAATAAATATATAGACTGAGAGAGGTCATTTGAATGTTCTTTATACATGTGTTCAATAGAAGATTCAGAAATGTTGGGGTTTATTTTGTCTTCCTCAAAAGTTACAGATTTACTCATACTATGTCGTATTAATACAAAGCAATCATGAATTTAAACTTGGTCTGGCGAGACAATTCTCACCGAGAGCCTATCTGTAAACACATAAAACAAATAAATTCTTCAACACTGACAATTCCTTTATTATAATAAAACATATGTGATTGTGCGCAATCAACAACAATCAAAGCTACTATTCGCAACAGCCATAATTTGGACAGCAATGATGTAGGATGAATCCATCTAAATAAAAGGCATTAAATTTGTATGTAAACCGGCTATTTCTCATTTGTCTGCATTTTCTAGAATTTTGAAGATCACAGCTAAATTTTGGTGAATGTTTTCGAAGAACTAAATTTGTCTACCGAATAAAACTATTTACGGTATTGATTTGTTCTTCAAGTTTCAAATCGTCATTCTGAAATTGTTCCGAATATTTATGGCCTTGATATTTATTCCAACATACTATGGAATAAACAGGTATTTCCAAAAACACTAATTCAACTGTTTTATATTTAGCGACAAGTGCATAAATTCGCCTAAAGTTATTTATTATATCATCGACCAAGGAAGAGTCACGTGATCGGAGACTGATATATCTATTTTTACGATTAAAATCAGTTAAGTCACAAGTTCCTAACCATACATAAAATATAATGTTTTTGTAGTGACGAACGGCTTCTTCGATCTGTCCTTCTAAATATTTATAACTGTCTCTTGTTGTTGCTCCCTTTTTATGCCAAAAACGAACGCCAGATTCAATTGCTAAAGGACAAGGCAGGTATTAGGGAAGGTTGACTTCTGTTAAAGCATTTAAACATTTTGACTTTTTTGCAGTTTGGGGTCTGTTTAGTGTTTGTTGTATATTCATGTGGATAATTCTAGGAGGAACCCCATTTCAACTCTTTAAATATTAAATTTTAGTGATCATGCCTCCTTTCCGTACACACTGATCTGGTTAAGTTGCGATCGTTTTTCATATAATACGACGTTTATTAACAGAACGAGCTCATACTCGACGTGTTGTTTGATTCAGCATTCACGTAAATTACTTCCGGAAGGGAGACAACTCGACACGATAATATGGAAGACTTCATTTCGCCTGAAGGGGTGTTCTGCGATGATGACTACATTTTATTTGGGAATCCAGGGCAAACATTCAATCTAAAACTCTTGAAAGTCAAGAAATCTATACGCATGCGCATTATTTCAAAGCAAACCCTGGAACACTAACTTATAATAAATGTTTATTAAAGGACCTAGATGGTTCTCTATTTCTTGCAGTTGAAATAAATAGTCCGTAGGTGGCCTGTTGCAAGGCAAAATTTCTGTCCCTATCCAATATACCCTCATTTCCCAGTGACAGTCCAAATTTCCCAGACCATCATCCTAGACGGCCTCTGTTACAACAACCTACCTTTTGTATTTATTGTTTACTTGTTCTCGTCCTGAAATATGTGCATGGAATATTTGCCACTGAACGTTAATCAACCAACAATCAAGCCACTGCTGATTCAACTCAAGCCCATACCCTATTTTGCCATAATGAAGTAGGAATAACGTTAATTATCATCTACTACGACTAAATAAACATGTGATTTTTACTGTTTGACAATCAAATACAAATACGAATTCAAATATATTTTATTGCTAATCAAAGCGCCCACAAGGAGCAGACAATCAACATTAATTACATACAAATGATAACAAGTGATTCAATATGATTAAGACACAATGTTATAAAAGAAAAATAAACCAACAAATTTATATATCAACACATATACATAATACACAAACAAATACATAAAATATAAATAAAACCAAAACCATGAATAATTTGTAAATAAACTCCTTTTTTCAAATAAAGATTTTTTCTCAGTCTTTAATTTTCTGAAATAGTTTCCCTTCTTCATTCCCAGTGCTTCATATTCACACCCCATGTAGTATATTCTCGGGACAACTTTTTCTCGGATCCAGTGGCTTGGATAAAATCCTACAAAAAAAATCTTGCATGTTATCTTTGATTTGAACTGAAAACTGCATGATGATACTTTATTTTTGAGAAAATTACTTAAGTTTAGAATCCCCAAGGGTGACTGGGGTATAGAAATATGGTCACTTGGTCTTCTCCCGACCGGCAGTAAAACGCTTGCCGAAGTGAGGCGTCCGTTTGGCTGTGCGGGATGTATCAAGTTCGCAGTCGCGTCCGGTCAGAAGGGGGACGTTAAATCCGATGCCTCGTGTAAAGAGAGTGCCACGCTCTTTGCACTTTAAGAACCCTTTCAACAACTCTTTGAGGGGTCCGTAGGTGGCCTGTTGCAAGGCAAAATTTCTGTCCCTATCCAATATACTCTCCTTTTCCGGTGGCAGTCCAAATTTCTCCGACCATTATCCCAGATGGCCTCTGTTGTATCAACCTACATATTGTATTTATTGTGAACTTGTTCTCGTCCTGAATATGCATGAAATATTTGCCACTGGACGTTAAGCAAACAACAATCAATCTATCAATCTTAAGTTTAGAAGTTATCTTATAGTTAAAGTTTTGTAAGAATTTAATATGTTTCTGTAAAACACTTTATATTGACACAAATAGTAACTAGTTTTTGTCCGACGCAAAAAAACTCGTCACTATCATACACGTATACGTATATATTCACGCAGTTTCAAATATCAAGAACAAGTGGTCGATGTCGATAGTCCGATTTCTAACTGTTCAGAGTTAGACATGTCATTTGTTCATTCTTGGAAGCCTTCATATTCCCCGTCCAACGAGCGGAACTCTTTCTGGTTGTGTTGACTATATATGTTTGTATGGTAATTCATCTGTACAAGTGGTTGCGTTTCATCTCCTTTCCCAACAAACAAACTAACGAACCGCTGCTAGTCTGCTTGCTCTTGAGCTCATCCTCAATACGTAGGGAACCTTACATGTATACTAATAATATCATTATTGTTTGACGTAAATTTTATATAGAGGTTCTGCAAAAAGAAATCACGAATTCACCAACATTCCAACTGACTTCATTTTCAAAAAACGACATCTGTTACACACATAAACTTTTAGCTACTTCTTTACAAGCAGAACCAAACACAATGAAAGTCCCAAATATGTACTGGCTTCCGAAGCTGCACAAAAAACCTTACAAATATAGATTTATTTGTGACATTGCATCGTCTGAACATTTAAGTACAGGTCCATGTAAGAATCAGGCAAACAGTGATAAGTCCATTTTGGCAAATTGATCAAATTTTATATTCTAGATATGGATTTACCTTATTAAAACTTGAATTTGAATTTTTTTTTCAAAAAAAAATTTTTTTGTGTTAAAAATGTTCATTTTCAAATTTCCCCGTAATGGCCCCTAAAAATGAGCATGGAAAACTACAAAAATGCACGTTTTTAAAGTAATTTATCTTGCTTTAATAATATAATTTTGGTTGCTAGTATATACTTTATATAGAGGTCATATGTATAGTGATATGAAAACAGATTGAAAATTGATTTCAAATATTTTCTTCCCTAGCAACCGTAACCATGCAAATGTGATCAAAATGAATTTTTAGAAAAATGCAAATTTCATCTAATTTCATTCTATTTTTAGCTCACCTGGCCCGAAGGGCCAAGTGAGCTTTTCTCATCACTTGGCGTCCGGCGTCCGGCGTCGTCCGTCGTCGTCGTCCGTCGTCGTCCGTCGTCGTCCTGCGTTAACTTTTACAAAAATCTTCTCCTCTGAAACTACTGGGCCAAATTTAACCAAACTTGGCCACAATCATCATTGGGGTATCTAGTTTAAAAATTGTGTCCGGTGACCCCGCCAACTAACCAAGATGGCCGCCATGGCTATAAATAGAACATAGGGGTAAAATGCAGTTTTTGGCTTATAACTCAAAAACCAAAGCATTTAGGGCAAATCTGACATGGGGTAATATTGTTAATCAGGTTAAGATCTATCTGCCCTGAAATTTTCAGATGAATCTGACATTCCGTTGTTAGGTTGCTGCCCCTGAATTGGTAATTTTAAGGAAATTTTGTTGTTTTTGGTTATTATCTTGAATATTATTTCAGATAGAGATAAACTGTAAAAGGCAATAATGTTCAGCAAAGTAAGATCTACAAATAAGTCAACATGACCAAAATGATCAGTTGACCACTTTAGGAGTTATTGCCCTTTATAGTCAATTTTTAACCATTTTTCGTAAATCTTAGTAATCTTTTAGAAAAATCTTCTCCTCTGAAACTGCTGGGCCAAATTATTTGAAACTTGGCCACAATCATCATTGGGGTATCTAGTTTTAAAATTGTGTCCGGTGACCCCGCCAACTAACCAAGATGACCGCCATGGCTATAAATAGAACATAGGGGTAAAATGTAGTTTTTGGCTTATAACTCAAAAACTAAAGCATTTAGAGCAAATCTGACATTGGGTGAAATTGTTAATCAGGTGAAGATCTATCTGCCCTGAAATTTTCAGATGAATTGGACAACCTGTTTTTGGGTTGCGGCCCCTGAATTGGTAATTTTAAGGAAATTTTGCTGTTTTTGGTTATTATATTGAATATTATTATAGATATAGGTAAACTGTAAACAGCAATAATGTTCAGCAAGGTCAGATTTACAAATAAGTCAACATGACCAAAATGGTCAGTTGACCTCTGTAGGAGTTATTGCCCTTTAAAGTCAATTTTTAACCATTTTTCGTAAATTTTATATATCTTTTACTAAAATCTTCTTCTCTGAAACTGCTGTGCCAAATTGATCCAAACTTGGCCACAATCATCTTTGGGGTTTCTTGTTTAAAAAATGTGTCCAGTGACCTGGCCATCAAACCAAGATGGCCGCCACGGCTAAAAATAGAACATAGGGGATGAATTGGCCCCTGTAGGAGTTATTGACCTTTGTAGTCAATTTTCAATCTGCTTCCTTTGTTTAATATTCACATAGACCAAGGTGAGCGACACCGGCTCTTTAGAGCCTCTAGTTTTAAGAAACAGCAACAGTATTTACACTTTTATTATATATTCCCTTTTAGTAGAAGCCCTATAGAATAAATTGAAACAAAAAAAAGTTCGGAAAAAGTTTGCTGTTGTAGGTGGCAGCACCATCAAAATCGTCAATTTTTCATTTTTTTAAATTTTTTTTATGATTTTTACGTCCCATGTTGATCAAATTTAGGTGAAATATTCACTTATATCATGCCAATTCCTATACATATGATATACCAGGGTTTAAAGGGTTAATATTTTGCATTTTGAGTGTAACAATATATAGCTTGTTTGTGTATGTTTGGAGAGGAGGGTCGCTTGAACTATTTTCAATGGGAAAAATGTTATGATTTACATAAGTGATGAGCCAAAGTCCACAATAATTGTGTTGTTACCTTGCAAGCATCAACAGTCTGAATTGATATAAATGAAGGATTTGATTTATAAGAACCGAATAATTTTCTCACATCTCACAAGCCACTATAGTGAAGATATTTCAGCCACAGATTACTCAGTTTTGTGTCTCAAACACAGAATTTGGTTTTTTTTAGTAGATGTGATAAACAGTTATACCTGCAGAATGTTTGTTCACTGGTACGATCAGTAAAATAAAATAAAAGGTGTTTATGGCACAAAGGTACCCCCTCCTCAATAATTATGTAAAAATGCAAGAGTCAATGTTCTTTTATTCAGCATTTTTTCCCTTTCGAAGAGGACATTTCTGGTTAACTTACATGTATAAAATGACAATTGGAGATAATGGAAGTAAAGCATAAAATTGAAAAAAGATAATAAGTTGTTCAAATGTTTAATTTCCCAAAACACAATTATATGACACAAGCAAAATCATTTGAACATATTTTATTAATGCTTCGTTGCAAATCATTATGGTACAAATATGTACTATAGACTTCTATTCAAAAGCGTTATTGCTTAGTACTTTAATAATTTGTGACAATTACTTTAATATAAAAAAAATGGTGTGATTGCCAATGAGACCACTTTCAACAAAATGACCCAAAAATTTTAAACTATATATATGTCACTGTACAGCTTTCAACAATAAGCAAGACCCATAACCAATGGTCAGCTATAAAAGACCCAAAAATGACAATGCTAAACAATTAAAACAAGAAAACTAACAGCCGTATGAAGAAGATGTGGTGTCATTACCAATGAGACAACTCTCAAAAAGATACCAAAATCATACAGATATGTACAACTATATGTCACTGTACAGCCTTCAACAATGAGCAAGGCCCATAACCAATAGTCAGCTTAAAAGACCCTAAAATGAACATGCTAAACAATTTAAATGAGAAAACTCTCCACAAGAGACCATAATGGCAGACATTAACAACTATGTCACTGTACAGCCTTCAACAATGAGCAAGGCCCATACCCAATAGTCAGCGCTTAAAAAACCTTAAATTGACAATGCTAAACAATTCAAACGATAAAACTAACAGCCTTAATTATGTACAAAAAATGAATGAACAAGAAAGTGTCCTTACTAGTACACAGATGCCCCACTTAGACTATAATTTTCTATGTGTAATATACTGTTCTGAACAAGAATGTGTCCATATTACACTGGTGCCATACTCACACTGTCTTTTTCTATGTTCAGTGGACTTACAAACTTGGGTCAATTCTATAATTTGGAAATTACATTAGTAAAATCATACCATAGGGAAAATATGTACTAAGTATATTTTTTTCTGGATTTCCAACTTCATCAAAAACTACCTTGACAAAAAACTGTAACCTGAAGCAGAGAAGATAGATGGATAGACAGAAAAAAACAAGCAGACAAAAGTAAAACAAATTCACAGAACATTTTTTTTACAAAAATTAGAACTCAATACTTTTGTGCAGTTGACCCAAAATTACTACTTAGTTGGATTTACATAAAAGTGCTTTACCACTTGACATGGTACCTAACACTAAAGGGAGATAACTGATGTAAAATCAGCTAAACATTTTAATTATGATGTGTTGACTAGGAAATATTAAGCCTCTCAATGATCAAAATAAGTGTTTTTAAAAATGCTATATTTCTGATAAATTGGTTAGCTCAAATATTTTGAAATTTTATATGTTTGTCAAAGGGGCAAAGTAAAAAAATTTATGAAAATTAAATTAGCCAAATTAATTTTAGTGAATGTGTTGGCTACCACCTTAAGGGTTCAAAAACATTTGAAATGAAAAATGTAGTATTACATGAACATGATGAAATTTCAAGTAAATAATTAAAGTTTTCTGAACACTTGTTGCACCTCTAAGTCTCTATTAATGATTTCAAAGTTATCAATTCTATTCATTGATACTGTCCATCAACTCTTGTTCTTCAATAGCAGACAAGGCTGCCATAAGATCATCATCATCAATTTCTTGTTGTTTCACAGGTGTCTGGACTGAAAGTGATTTGCCTGCTAATCTGGAAAAGTATGACGTAATTTGTGCAACAGTCAGCCATTCATCAACTTGGAATAATCTTTTTCCATCAGAATCTCTTAAAGATTTCATTTGTTCACAAACTTCAACAGGATTTGATTTTTTTCCACTTGTCTCCCCATCTAAAAATTTATCTGTATGAAATTTCTTAACCTGCACTGGGAACCGTATAGTCTTTTTTCCTTTCTGTAAAGCCCACCCCATTTGCTCACAGTTGAGTGTGTTTTCAACACTGCTATTTGGGGATGATAGTGTCTTGCATGTAATCAAAACATGATTACACAGAGATGCCCACTGTTCTCTTATTATATCATACGTTGTTTTTTTTTCTAGCTGTAAAGAATGTTTTCCACAGAGAACATGATTTTCCATTCCTTTATAGGTAATAAATTTTCTAATGCAACCAACTTCTGGACAAAAGAATAAAGCATCATTAGTTCCATTTTGATGAAGACTTTCAGTATCATTTTCAGGACAGGTTACAGTTTCATTACCCTCATTTTTAGCAACTGTTTTGATATTTCCTGCTGGTGTTGAAGGCACTTTGAATGCTTCGTGAACAATGCATCCTGATCTGTGCTCTATTAGCTTGTTATTAGAAAGTTCAGCCATTTCATTAAAAGATATTAAGTTTCCTGTTCCGATGCCATAGGCTTTCCTCAAAACTAAACCCTGTTCAGAAACTTGGACATCATTATAACTATTTATTTTCTTTATTTTGTGACTGACAAGTTTTTGTTTTGACAGATCTATTTGTACAGTGGAAACTTGACATCCTGCAACACCTACAACCAGATCAAAAGATAATTTAGTTCTTTCTCATAGCAAATATTATCTTCAAAAACAGAAATAAAATTAATACTCAACTTAAGAAATAATTCATGTAGCCATACAGCAGTTTAGATTTCTTGTGCTGCATAGCCACAGGTTATAGGGTGCGTTAGGTTCTATCTGTTAAGATATAGCAAATATAACTAGATATACTTGAGTCTGTAGTTAAAGTGGTTTTCTGTTGCTTATGTATTTCATATTTGTTTTTTGTATATATATATGTCTGTCCATATGTTTATCTTTGAGACAAATCTAATGGCAACACCAGTAATTAAGTTGCCAAATATATTTTAGTTTGCAGTGTGAGTCAAAGTTCTGAGTAAAGTAATATAAAACTTCAAATTTAAAAATAAATGATGCATGTACATTTTTATAATCAAATGGCTAGTAATTATCATAAACTTATCATGTTCTCTTATAAAGTATAACACAGCTCTGGAAAACTATGGCACTATGTCCTACATTTCAAGCATAAAAGGGGCATTGGTTTATTTTGGGGTTTATGTCAGTATAACATGATAAGATGAGTTTTTAGGTTAGGACATTGTTTGTTTATCTAGATTTAGATGTACTTTTATTCATTTTCCGCTCTATTGAGCTGGTCAATATTTGTATCAGATTTCAGATTCAAATTTTTTGGTCTTGAGCAACACTACAGAGAGTGACATTTATAAATTGTTGAATCAGACATCTGATGGAGTAAAAATTAGTGTTATTACAGAGACATTCATTATGGATATTTACTTTCGAAAAAGTAAAAAAATTTTCTTCACTTGTGCAACTATGTTACATACATTATGCTTTATTATATTAAATCATAATTTACCTATTCCAAAATCAAGGGCAGTTTCAATGTCTGAAGCAGACAAAATATTATTTCCATTGGCTACATAGGTCTTCATCTTCGTCCTCATATGGGCTATCTTGGAGTCACAGTACGATTTACCAGCTTGTGGCTCTGAATAGCAGTAATGTTTTATCTGTATTCCTGTAACATATATATTGAATTCTTAAGTTATGTCATCATGGTCAATTTACAAGTGTGTATACAATTTTGCAAGTGAGTGCAGTAACAAACTTTTACCTAAATTTATTCTTTGTTCTAAACAAGTAAAAAGTTAATTTTAGGTTAAATAGAAACATAGATTTAAAGTCCTTCCATTCAACTTTATTACACTTCTCAGTTACTCTGTAATTCTCATATCACTGATTTAAAACTGACAATTCACACTTCATATATATCAAATAAGCATTTGGTATTTAAAAACATATTAAAAATATATATTGAGAGAAACAGTATTCTGCAAAAAAAAGCAAGCTAAATATAAGAAGAACTTTAAAATAAATATTTTATAAATATCAATTTATCTATATATATATGTAACACTCCCAAATGTGTCCGATTCACCCAAACGTGTCTATTCTCCCGAAACGTGGCTGTAATGTCAAATATTCCCCAAATGTCTCTGACTTTATAACCCCCAAACGTGTCCAATAATTGTTATTCACAGAAACGTGTCCACTATTAAACACTAGGAGTCTCACGTGTTTAGCAATAATACATGAACATGAATAAAATCATTAACGTTTACGGCAATTCTATAATGGGGGACACATTTGACAAAGTGGTCATTTATAAGTATTAGTTGGTTTCAATGCCGGTTATTAAATTTAACCTGTACTATACATGTATAAATCAACTTTTGTTTGAATGATATCATATTAACAATAAATACTATACATATTAAGTTTTATTATCCTACCGGGGATTTAGGATTGGACCGAAATTTGTTTACGATTATTCAGAATTAACATTAGTTAAACTTAAAAATCTAAAGAGCCAGTAAAGACTGATTTTTTTATAACTTCACTCAGAAACTAGGTGATTCTCTCAAAAAATTAAAAAAAAAAAATTCTTAAAATTATAATTCTTAAAATTATAAACTGGTAGTAAGATTTTATACTATGAACTTTTGGTTTCGAGCATCACCTAAATATATGCAAACAAGAGACAGAAGTTTCAGTGGCAAATATTTTATGCATGGACAAGACGACAACATACTTTGGATAAGTTATATAATGAGATGCGGAAGAACATTTGCCCGAACTCTTGAATTGTACCTTAATTATTCTGGGAATTTGGGATTAGGACCTATAAATGTGTACAGTTATAAAAATTTACACTAATCATAACACGGAATCAAATTATATTTTTGGAGTGGAAAAGGGCAGTTTTATTTTTACGGAATATCAGTATAACAATCTTTTATTTCCCATTATATCATAGGACAAGTTGGGAAATTGACATCTTTTAAAGGATTGGGCATGTTTTGGGATTTATTAAAAAAATGGACACGTTAAGGCGTTTGAATAATACAAATGACACCCTTTGACGCCCTTTTTACATCTAGACATATTTTGCAGTTCAGTGACATCGATGTGGACATGTTTGAGAGTATCAGACACGTTTGAAGGGAAAGACAATTTTCTGAGTGTTACATATATATATATATATATATATATCAAGAAATAATTACTTGCCTTCTATTGTTTTATTCATAACATTGAAAGAACATTTAGGAACACTAGTTTAGTTTAGTTTAATCAACCCAATGGAGAAAGGTGTACAACAAACAGGTGAACTGTTTCATGGTCTCAAAAGCATCACAAGTTGTTGCATAAATTATATACATATGTATATGTTGTTCATGTACATGTAATTATATTTTACCAAAGATTATATCAGTAAATCTTAATATGTTTATAACCGATTTGGGAAATATGTCTCAACCAAGCTTAAATCTTCTTGCTGCCAGAAAATACTACCGGTAGCTGTCAGTGATGTCTAACAAAATTTGATATATGATGTCACGCCAAAATGATCATTACGTTTGGTAATCATTAAAGAAAACTATAACTATATGTTTAATCTCTTGTCATTTCTTCGAAAATGATAACAACGAGGAGAGTGACGCTTGCATGTTTTTAAACTTAGATATATATATATATATGTGCCACTCCATCAGTCAGTATGGACACATGTACATTGTAATCCTCTGAAAGCAAAAGGGTTATCTATTTTCATAGGCTTAGGGGACTCAGTACATGTACTTTGAGGATGGATGCAACCTCAATTGTTTAAAGTTAGTTTTTGGTTTGTGTTCACTGTGTTCAGTTTTTTTTCTGTGTTGTTAACATGATTGGGTAATTATTTCTATCATTACTTACCCAGTTCCTAATGTTTTTAGGAGATACTGTTTCATCTTTATAAAGGGGGGGGGGGGGGTCTAGGACATTTAAAAAGGCAGGACAGAAGTTTTGAATATATATACAAAAAGCAGGCAACCTGTCAAATAAAAACACACTGACAGGCTGGACAATTTATGTAAAAAAAATGGAAAAACTAATCACAAACATGACAGGACCAAATAAAAATGATACAATGTAGATAGATTGAAAAATAAAAAGGCAAGACAACAATTCAGGACAAAATTTTCATTTCAGCCCCACCCCTCATAACAATAAAATGAATTTCATAGCTCCCTTAACAGCTTGATGGATGGTTGTGCTATATATTTTACCAAAAACACTCGAGTTAATGGTGGTTCGTCCTATGGAACTAGGACTGGGAGGCATAAACAAAATACATGATGTAATGTAACAGTTTATCGTGGGTGTTATACACATATATAACTTATTGTGTCTTTGTTTGTTTTAGTGGTATTAATTATTTTGAGTGTGGGGAAAGAGGCAGCATATTCATTTACCTGAAAATACCACATCTCAGAGCTATTAATTCTCCCTCACTGCAAACGGCTGGTCCGTGCGTAGTTTGATGACCTCCACATAGTCTTAGCTCTTGCAAATGCCGCGTAATGTCTTTGTCACATTCCGCCAGCTTTCTCATACATTTATCTTGTTTATATACAGGATAATACCCACATATGTGGGTTGAAAACAGACTTAGGCTGCATTTCAAGTCCGGCGGGAGTGACTCGTCTGCCATTTGTTATGTTGTTGTGCAGACTACGCGCCTTTTTTTAAAAGAGGTAACCAAGCAAGGGAGATAAACAATACCGCGAAAGACGCATTTCGATGATTTTACTTTAGTGAATAACATTTTTTAAATAAAAATTTCCAAACTTTTTATTCATTGAAAGAGAAGATATGTATCAAAAGATTTCAAATATAATAAAACTTGTGTGCTAGGCATCTGCTGTTTACAGAAAATCCATATCGAAGTTGACCTACTTCCAATGCGTTGCACTGTTAAATATGCGGACGGCGAATGCATTCAATCTATTTTTTGCCAGACAAATATGGCATACATTGATGTAATACTATGGTTTTGTCACTTTTATTAATGGATTACAAAGTTCCCAAAATTTCACCATATTCCGTGTATATGGACTTATCAGTTTTTATTTGATTTGCCTGATTCTTACATGGACCTGTACTTAACTGTTATAATTCAGATTATATAACGAACTTGGATTTTTCAGGATACTTACAGCAGTAATGGTTTCTCCACATTTCATTAGTGGCGGATGTTCTATACCTAAATATTGTTAGAGTCAATTGTGCAATTATTTGGCTCACCTGGCACATGTGTTAATGGTTGTTCTGAATGATGAAGCATGCAGTAATCTTATCAGCGGTAGCCATATCAATACCTTTAGTATTCGACGGATACACCACATGTTCTAGAAGCTTTGTTTCGAAAGCGCTTACTTGGAATGCCAATTCCTGAAACATTTGAAAATCTATATATCTTCCATATATGGAAATAAATCAAAGTATTCATTAGATACAGACTCCCAACCCTTAATCTTTCAATTCTTTGGTTATGGGCGCTTTTGCCTTTTATTGTGCTTCCTCTATTGGTACCACGGTAGACTTCCATGAATGTACACATATCTACATTTTTACCACCATTATCCACTTTGATACGGGAAGGAACTCCATGTTGTGAAGTAGTATAAAAAAAATATCAACACTGTGGTTGACTGGTTGTTATTGCTGGCATGTACAACAGTAACTGGACGACTGTAGCCATCAATACCACCATGGATAACAATATTCCATCTTAGGGCCTCAACATTTAATAAAGTGAAGTACAAACGGCATCTTACTGTACATAAATAGTTAGCCCTCGCCTCATCTTCTTCTTTAAGCTCTTACAGACCTTTATGTTTGTGATTCCCTCAGATAATATCAGCGGAGGGACCAAGCTCAAACTCCAAGGATGAAATGAAAAATTGTTGATGAGTAATGGCATATATATATAAAAAAAAAAGAAGATATGATATGATTGCTAATGACACAACTGTCCACAAGAGACCATAATGACGCATACATTAATAACTATATGTTACCGTACGGGCTTCAACTATGAGCAAAGCCCATACCGCATAGTCAGCTATAAAAGGCCCCAATATTACAATGTAAAACAATTCAAAGAAGAAAATTAACTGCCTTATTTATATAAAAAAAATAAAGAAAAACAAATATGTAACACTTAAACAAACGACAACCACTGAATTACAGGCTCATGATTAGGGACAGGCATATACATGATAACTTTTCTAACTTACTCTTATTTTATGAGGATTACATTTTTGAATTATCAAATGGATAACTATTGCCCTACATATGAAAAAAATATTCAATATACAACCCCCGAATTGTCAAAAATTAAAAAAAAGACAAAGGACTAGGGGCTATAAGGGTCATTTTTGGCCCCACCCCCAAATTTCATTTAATTTGTCATGTTGTAAGTCTATGCCATAGACCTTCTGAAAATAGTTGAATTTTGGGTGTAGCTCGTTTATTCTGTTGCCTAGCAACCACTAAAATGGCGGAGTTAAACTCATCAAATATGATTATTATACAGCTTTAATATATCGATTTGAAATTGAACCTGTTTAGCATGTAGTGAACTTTACACTTGTACACTATTTAAATATTACATAATTAATTGCACATTTTTGCCAGATTCACTGTTGTTTCTCCCTAGCAACACATATGTGCCCATGGCAACCGCGATTTGTTTTCTATTTACAAGATTTAATTTTAAATATATTGACACAGAAAGGCAATTTAAGATGTAAATTGTTAAAAGAAACAAACTCCAAGGTAAATATTAAGGGGGAAATCAATATTGAAACACCAACAAACAAAACAAAACACCGGGTATTGCTGATATATACAGATTGTGCATCTGATGCTGGATGGGGTCTCACTTATCAGCGACAAGAAGAATAATATAAGACAAGACACATTTAGCGCTAAGAAATCTTAATATTGATTATCTTAAATGAATAGATACAGACACATGCATTAAAGGGTGTTTTCAAAAGTCAGTGTATTTCCATGACAGTAGTTATGTTTCCGGAAGGAGTTGGGGTTGAAGGGAGGCACTTCTATTTACACCTGTAGTGAAAAGTTAAAAAAACTATCAGATATATATGATATAACTTTTTTTCCTACGCAATTTATGAAAAGGTATATATTTTTAAAATGTAAAACTGGGTAAGGTGACAAAACAGCGGCATCCCTATCAATTACGTATTGAAGTACACCCCTCCCCACCCCACCCCCTCTAGACTTATGTAAAGGATCGTTAGGGTCGACTTTTCGAAATTCATCTTATTTTTATTTTCTATTTCAGTCGTCCAGACTTATAACCGTATCATTCTATAGAATTACAAAACTGGAACATGCTACTATATCAAATAAATCTGTATTCTTAGATTTTTTCCATATTCATTATATATATATATATATATTATTTGTTTTATTGTAGTTTTTGTCAATGGGACTAGTTTACTTTTCGCCTTCACTAATCTTAGTGTCGTATGACTTGGTCTTTGATCATCATGACAATATTCATTTTATATTCGTCAAAATTATTGAAAACAAGAATGTGTCTTTAGTATATGGATGCTTAAATCGCAAGACTAACAATGGCCAGGAAATCCTAGGTTAGGACAGGACAAAAAAATGGGCAGATTTAAACATGTTATTTTTGCGATCTCAAGCCCCCTCTCCCTTTACCTCTAGGAATCAAACACACAATAATCACAGTAAAATTTACCTAAAAAAAAGTCTGAGTCTGATGTCAGATTCAACTACTATGATTAAACCTTAAGCGAGACACAAGGACAATCGGACGAACAGACTGACATACGCACGGACAAACAGACGCATAGACCAGAAAACATAATGCCCACAAATGGGGCTTTACAACAAAGCCGGGTCACATTTTATTGATTGATTGTTGGTTGCTAAACGTCCAGTGGCAAATATTTCATGCATATTCAGGACGAGAACAAATTAACAATAAATACAATATGTAGGTTGTTATAATAGAGGATGATGGTCGGGGAAATCTGGACCGCCACTGGAAAATGAGGGTATATTGGATAGAGACAGAAATTTTGCCTTGCAACAGGCCACCTACGGACCCCTCAAATAGTTGTTGCAAGGGTTCTTAACGTTCAAAGAGCGTGGCATTCTCTTTACCCGAGGCATCGTATTTAACGTCCCCCTTCTGACCGGACGTGACTGCGAACTTATACATCCCGCACAGCCAAACGGACGCCCCACTTCGGCAAGTGTTTTACTGCCGGTTGGGAGAAGACCAAGTGACCATATTTCTACACCCCAGTCATCCTTGGGGGTGGATCACATTTTATAATTTACACTTAATTTTTACGCATGATTATAAAACTATTCAAAGCATAACCTTTAAAAAGGTAACAGACATATAGTATGCTTACAGACTTCAGGCTCTTGTTTCTATGCATGGAAAGGTCAATTATCCATATATATACACATTTGCAAATTTACAGATCTTACATTGATGGGTTGATGTTTAGACGAGTTGTATATACATAATGTACACAGCCATGTACCACCATCACTGCTGGTGATCCAATGGATAAATCTGTTGTAGAGTTGTCACTTGCTCAGACGTACTTATTTATATATACATGTATATGCAGATATATGGATAGTCTACCTTATGCCGTTTCCGGTTTTTTACCATCAAATTTTATAGATCTTTTTCTCTAAGCACCTTACCAACAAAGAATTGGAATAAAGGTAGTTTCATTTTCGAAATAAATCTCGAGTTTCTTGCAAATTATGGAAATTTAAGTAAAATACACCCCCCTTTTCGTTACATAAATCAAGGATCTGACCCTAATATTAGAGAGAGAAGATTGCCCCATTCAAACAACAAATTTTGAATTTATAATTAGCAAAAACATCAGAAATGTACAGATTGTGTTATATTGAAGGTCTATCTGAAATTTCATAATTAAAAAAAAAATGTCCTCAAAGTTGTTATTGACTCCTTTACACATGAAGTTTATTGGCTTGCTGTCGGATATTTTAAAGAAATTTAACTAGATAAACTTACGGAAATATAATTAGGAATACACTTTACATTCATAAACAAAAAAAATAAGTTTCTATAGGCATAAAAATGTATAAACTAAACTTTGTCAGATGAAAAGGTCCAATTTGGACGGCAAATTTCTGCTTTTTATTGCTCCTCTTGGCTATGAAAACTATAAAATAAACTATCCCACCAACCTTGCACCAAAAAGATTTTTTATCCGAAGTTTCATATGTATGAACTTGTCAAAATGTTAAAATTTCTAATTGGTGCAAGCATGGTGCGGTGGTCAAAATTTAGAAAAACCATCAAATTATCGGTATTTTTGCTTATTTTCCCAATTATGACGTCATTTGCACCTACCATTGTGACGTCATTGAACCTTTTTTAGTTAAATAAAAACATTTTTTTTAAATCATTTACTCATATTCTAATAATTTATGGAGAAAAATCTGCTCTGTTAGAATTTTTATTATCTTGTAAATCTGGGGCCATTTTAGGCCATTAAAGCCCCTACTCCTTTACCTTGTATTTCATCAATCTTAACGCCAATTATTTCTTTGCATACACTGAAAATGTAAATGAAAATTGTATGAGGATGTATGTACTAGATTAACCTATTTAAGAAAGATATAACACTGCAGATACCACAGAATATAGAGCAAATATCACTTCATCAAATATGTTAAAACAGGAGAAATATACAAACATTTCGCATCAGTGATAAACCATTATTCGGAATTTTGATTGCACTGCACAGTATTGTGCAATAGCAAGACATTTTTAATTGCACAGTATTGCGCAATAGCAAGAAATCTTCAATGGCACAATATTTGGCAATGGCAAGTATTTTCAATTGCACAGTATTGCGCAATGTCAAGAAATATCTAATTGCACGATATTGTGCAATAGCAGGATATTTTCAGTATTCTTTGAAAATTTGTTTTTTTTGTCCATAATAGTAGTTGAATCAACTCGAATCATTGTTTTATACAGTGTATAATGTATATTCACTTTTACTACCAACTGATAAATTAAAACAATCTTTACCATTCAGTGATAACAAGCACTGTTTTACATTTTAATATTTAATGATGTATTTAAATAAGAAGTTATTGTTAGGGGCCATTAGAAATTTAATTTGAGATCAGTTTTGGAATAGGGGAAAGGGATATGTGATTTTTTTTTTATTAATATTCAACAGAAAAGTGAATTACTCAAAGACAACACAAAACAGTTCATAAGACCACATCCATTATGTGTCAGAAACCTAATTACATTGTGTTGTTAAGGGAATATTAAGTTTCTCAGTATAATCAAAATTAGTGTTTGTCAAACTGCTATGTAACAAGCGTAATTTTTTAATAAAATGGTTGGTTCAATTTTTTTCAAATATTTATATTTTTGTCAAAGGGTCAAAGAAAATACTCTATCAAAATTTTATGAAAATTAAATGAGCCAAATTAATTTTAGTGAAAGTGTTGGGTACCACCTTAAATCATTTTGTGTTGGAGAATTGAAAAAATAGCTACTCCCTAGAAAATTAAATTTATTTAGCCCTTTCCCTTCCCCTTTTTAGTGGGCATTTCATTTTCAATGTTGTTTTCTACAATCTCTTTGCATCTTGCCATTAGAGTTTTTCCTTCTCAACAATTGTGTCTTTGTTAATTGCAATTGATTCTTCTTATCCAGTGGGTTTTGTTGCTTTTAAAACCTCTTTTTGGTGAAACTGTACATTTAATCCAGGAAGAAAAGACATATTTCCATTTCCTTTTGATGGAGAGGGTTTTACAGCTTTTTTTGGCAGCAGCTATGTTTATTTACCTCAGCAAAGGCTCCTCTCTTGTTTCTATCATTGCCTCACTAAATTCATTTAGGGCTTCATTGTTTTAAAACTTTTCTACGTACTCTTTAGATCCACAATAATGAACTTCCTGTCCCTTCTTGAACATAACAAAATAGGATGTATCTTCTTCATTTGCAAATTTGGACATCTTGTCAAACAAAGACAGCCCTTTGTTCATTTGCTTTCTTTCCCGGTCCCTTCTTCTTCTTAACAGCTGGATAAGGGTACCGGACATTTCCAATTTGCCCGGAGAATTAACAGGTTAATTATAAACAAGAGGCTCTCAAGAGCCTGAATCGCTCACCTTAATTCTTTTGGTTAAATCTCTCATCAATAATTATTTTGGCTTTTCAATTTATTTAAATGTTTTTTTGGATCGTCCAATTTTCTTCAAAAGCCAAAAAAAATAATCATTTTCTCCTATGTTCTATTTTAGCCATAGGAGCTATGTTTCTTGAAATAAAATATAAAATTTATACTAGATACTCTGAAACTCATTTACCCCAAGTTTGGCTGAAATTGATACAGCAGTTTCAAAGGAGAAGATTTTTTAAAGTAAGTCAACATGATGAACAAATTGTGAAAAAGTCTTTAAAGGGCAATAACTCCTTAAGGGGTCAATTGACAATTTTGGTCAAATTGACTTAATTGAAGATCTTACTTTGCTGAACATTATTGCTGTTTACAGTTTATTTCTATCTATAATTATATTCAAGAAAATAAACAAAAACAGCAAAATTTCCTTAAAATTATCAATTCAGGGGCAGCAACCCAACAACAGGTTGTCTGATTCATCTGAAAATTTCAGGGCAGATAGATCTTGACCTGACAAAAAATATTACCCAACGTCAAATTTGCTCTTAATGCTTTGGTTTTTGAGTTATAAGCCAAAAACTGCATTTGACCCCTATGTTCTATTTTTAGCAATGGCGACCATGTTTGTTGATAGATCATAACTTCGGATACAATTTACAAACTAGATACCCTAAGGAACATTCAGTTAAAGTTTGGAAGTATTTGGCCCAGTAGTTTCAGAGGAGAAGATTTTTGTAAAAGATTACTAAGATTTACGAAAAATGGTTAAAAATTTACTATAAAGGGCAATTACTCCTAAAGGGGTCAACTGACCATTTCCGTCATGTTGATTTATTTGTAAATCTTACTTTGCTGAACATTATTCCTGTTTACAGTTTATCTCTATCTATAATAATATTCAAGATAATAACCAAAAACAGCAAAATTTCCTTAAAATTACCAATTCAGGGGCAGCAACCCAACAACAGGTTGTTTGATTCCTCTGAAAATTTCAGGGCAGATAGATCTTGACCTGATCAATAATATAATCCATGTCAGATTTGCTCTAAATGCTTTGGTTTTTGAGTTATAAGCCAAAAACTGCATTTGACCCCTATGTTCTATTTTTAGCAATGGCGACCATGTTTGTTGATAGATCAAAACTTCGGATACAATTAATAAATTAGATACCCTAAGGAACATTCAGTTAAAGTTTGAAAGTATTTGGCCCAGTAGTTTAAGAGAAGAAGATTCTTGAAAAAGTTTACGACGACAGACGACGGACGCCAAGTGATGGCATAAGCTCACTTGTCCCTTCGGGACAGGTGAGCTAAAAAGTAGAAGGGGATGTATTGCGGACGGTCGTCGATCTACGGCCGGGGGCGCAGAGAATTTTGAAAAAAATGGAGTAAAATTCTGCACTTTGGGGGTGTCCTGGACCCTCGTTCACTCATCTCAAAACATCATTTTATACTGATTATAATGTTAATTGTTTATTAAAATTTGAAACATGGGCCAATTTTACTGTAAATTTGATCACTTTTTTTTTTGAATATTCAGACTTCCATCTTACAGCTATATATTGGATATGTTTGAGAATAGCAATATCAAAGTGATGGAAAGTTGGAGAAAGGTGCTCCGACATATACAGGTTCTCCGGAGAACTCAGATGCTCAAGGATACTCCGATACTTCGGGATACACAGGTGCTCCAAGATTTAATAATCCGTCGGGATATTCTTATGCTAGAGGTAGTCATCCATATAGAGGAGGATATAGAGGCAATAATAGAGGTAACAATAGAGGATTTCAACCGAGGTACAACAATCCGAACTTTACACCAAATACAAATTACAACAAGGATATATCACTTATATGCAGGAGATGTAAGATGCCAAACGACATTGCAAGATTTAGAAGGGCAACACATGATAAAGATGGCAATCTGTTAAACTGGTATTAGCCTGTGATGCGAGGCCGATTACAGACTTCAACAACAAAGGCCCAACAACTGAAAACAACATAGATTTTACTTTGAAAAAGATTCTACCACCTGGACTTTTAGGTAAACCAACAGAATCAGAGGCAAGTATAGAAGATATCAACGTCTTTACATTTGTTGTAGTCTGCAAACATACAGTTTTTTCTATAAAGTGTTCTAAGTTTTCCTCTGTAACTGACGTTTTGATTTTGACAAGTATTTCTATCACTTTCAGTTGGGAAAACAACCCAACAAGACGAAGTCTACAGAAGGTTGAAACGTTTCAGCTAAATATTTATAGTGACGATTCTTTAGTGTATCATTTAACACTCTGCGTTGTTTTTTTACCATTCTTTTTGTTGTAACTGTTTGCTTTGTTCCTGTCTTGACCCTGGAAACATCGTTTCTTTCAAAGAAATCTTGAATGTTCTTATAGATTCTTTTTGATAGACACAAAAAAAAAATTTAATATTCATACGGACATCAGTTCCAATTGCCTTCATTGTAGTGGTCTTTAACTTGTACCTTTGAAGAATAGAACCAAACAATAAACGATAGATTTGCCTTTTCTCTGATTTCTTTGTTTTATTTTGGTATGAATCCTTAATTTGATCCATTAAAGCATTATGGAACACTTAGGTTTTTCTATCTTTCTGTGAAAAATTTCTCAACAGTTTTCTTGTTTTAGATCTGAGTGTGTCTTCTTTTTAGTATTAGTGTCTTTATTTGGAGTCTTTCTTTTTCAGCCTTTGCAACATTTTGATGGACATACAAGTTTTTAACCGCTCCGTTCTACGTTGATTTTGTAGAAGTTTGTTGTCCCGATAGCATTCTTTATTTCGATGTTTCTGGATTTGCCTTTTTTGTCGAGACATCTGGTTTCTCTGTTGTGGTTGTTCTATATCTAACATGGGCGAATAAGGGGGTGTTTAAAGAACATTGCTTAATTGTTTTTTGGCCTCTTTCTTTTTTTGTTTTAGTGTTCGCCAATATTTCCTTGCTGATCTTTTTTCCCTTTCTGTCATATCATTAACAGACTTTTTCCCCCTGCTTTTTTTTTTTTATCTTTTACAAATAGTTGCTTCTCTTTTTCCAAATATGCTTGTCGTTTAGTTGGATCTTTATCCGTCATTTTGTGTAAAACTACATTATGCTTACGCAAAGAATTCATATTGCAATATTTTCTTTCAGTCACGTAACATAATTTCCTCCCTATAACAAAATGCAACAACTGAATTTGACAGGATGATTTTATTTTCTTTCTTAAACAAGACAAATAGTTTAAACTTATGTGGGAAAATGTCAAGGCATGCCATTTTTACAAAAAAAGAAATATATGTGACATGTGTATTGAAATAGTTGTCCACAATTTCCATCACGTAACAAGATGATTCCTTCAAAAAGTGGCAAAATAACTGAAAAATATTTTCAAAAAATGAATAAAGCAATGGTTGGTTCAATTTTAATTCTAATACAATTGTCAATACATTTTAGAAAATTGTCTTGGTCAAATGACCGATTTAAGGTAATATAAAATACAATTATTGGTTATTGCCCAGTTTAAGGTTTTCCGAGGAGGAAAGAGTTGAAGAAATTTAGAAAGAGAGGAGAAAACGGTTGAAGAAATTTTAGAAACAGAGGAGGAAAGGGTTGATAACATTTTAGAAACACTGGAGTAAAGGGTTGAAGAAAATTCAGAAACAAAGGAGATAATGGTTGAAGAAATTTCAGAAACGGAGGAGGAAAGTGTTGAAAGAGAATTTTGATAATGTAGCAAAATGTGCACTTAAAATTTGTACAGACAAGATGGGGAACTCCAGCTTCTAATCCAGAAACTGTTAGTCCTAACATTTATATTACATGTATTCATACCCGAAAATTAAAGGCTCAAACAGATAAGTAATTTTTACATTTGAAAATACCAGTCCTAACATTTATATTACATGTATTCATACCCGAAAATTAAAGGCTCAAACAGATAAGTAATTTCTACATTTGAAAATACCTGTAACAAGTCAGGAATATGACAGTTCTTGTCCATTCGTTTTTGATGCGTTTTATAATTTGACTTTGATTATATGTATTGACAACCCTGTTCTAGACCATTCAAAATAGATGTTATTGTAGACCCGGGTTCTAGACTGTCAAACAGTTAAATAAGCGATCATGTACTAGACACCTACTTTAATCATAAAAAAGACCATGATCTCACCAGCAGGGCATGAAAAGTTTACCCTTTTTGCGGCAAACACCTACCCCAAAAAGCACAAAGATAAAAGATACCCCCGCCCCCCTAATGTTAGAGGAAGAGAGACTTACCACGAGTTTAAAATGAGAATGTTCAAAATAAATTAAACTTCTTGTTATAGTCAACTACTTAAATAAATTATTAATTACAAAGTACATTATCGTGAAAAGAATTTTTATATTTTGTTATCATAAAATGAATATTTCTATAGAAAACAAGCGCATATTAGTTTAAAACATACTTTTCTTAAAATCAAAATTTGCGATAAACATTGATAGGATTTGGAAGTATCCGAGTCTCAGCTTCTTTTTTTTTACGTTGAAAATTAGTTTATCATAGGTAATCGTACAACATCTTTTTTATTTTTAAAATAAACTTTATATTTGGAGGTTTCTATCAATGAGGGGGAGGACAGGGGGTACCCTTCGTCCTTCTTCCACCCCTCTTCTCCTTTCTTAGCATGTGTCAGTATCATGTTTGTTAAGGTCAGAATAAAGTCATCAAAATCAACTGTTTGAAATATGAGGTCCCCTTTATCTATAGTAGAAAGAAATGCTTTCAACTCTGTATCAAAAAGGGTCAGTTTTGTTGATAGGCTGCTGTCGAAATCATCAACGACATTTATTTTGAAAATTTATACTACCTTTTAAGATTCATTCCTTTGTTTCATGGAACAGACAGTACATTTAGTTGTGATTTTGCCTATGTCATTGTCCATTACATTTTTTAAGCATGATCTTGTTGAGTGAAACTTGGTGGATTTCCTCCAGTACTGTCGTCGGAAGTTTGATATGAAGCAGGTTTGTTGTTATATTTTCCATTGGTGGATTATGTTTGATGTTTGTCCTTATATTATCTTTAAACAATCTGGTTCAAACATGTTTGAAATTGTAACATCCATTCCTCTGAATCAATTTGCTCGTTCAATAGCACCAATGGCCTGAGTGAAGTGCTATCTTCAATAATGAATTCCTATATTGACCATCAGTATACATAAAAATAGAAACATAGCATCAACAATGAATATATGTTTTATTTCAGGTTCTGGTGATATCTTAAAAATTAGGTATACCTAAATACTTTGCCACCCAGAGGATATCTCGAAGAAAGAAATATGTGATATGTAATGTTCAGATTCTTGGGAAAAAGGGATTACTCACATCTTTATAGATTAGGCACATTGTGTGGTACAGTGGGGACATGAATTTCGACCCGACTACATGGAAATCAGCAAACTAAGGTCTATAAAACTATAATCTATATCAAACTGAAGTGGTGTGGACATGGTTACAAAATGGTATGCCAAGAAACAGCAAAAGAAAGTGACCCAAGTGCTGTGATTCAAAAAGTTTCCAAGTATCATTCAGCATGTACAGATCAACAATGAATATATGAAACAATAGATACAATAAAAGTGGGAACGGAAATAAGGAATGTGACAAGGAGACAACTTCATTAACCCTACCATAGAGCAGACAACAAATAACTTCTGAAACACGTGATCGTCATATCCAATGTAAACAGTTGAAAGCTACACTCATATCTAATATTGTACTATATCCTTACTATGAATTAGTTTCATTGTGTAATCTTAATTAAATTAAAAAGTCTTGATACACGAAAGAAAATATATCAAAATGTTTTATTCCAGGTTCTGACGACATCTTGAAAAGTAGGTATACCTACATACTTTGTCACCCAGAGGATATCTTGAAGAACGAAATATGTGATATTATATGTTCAGATTTTTTGGAAAATGGAATTACTCACATCTTTATATTTATTGTTTATTCTTTAGTTTTCTATGTTGTGTCATGTGTACTATTGTTTTTCTGTTTGTCTTTTTTATTTTTAGCCATGGCGTTGTCAGTTTGTTTTAGATTTACGAGTTTGACTGTCCCTTTGGTGTCTTTCGTCCCTCTTTTATAGATGAGGCACAATGTGTGATAAGTTTGGACATGAATTTCGACCGGACTTCATAAAAACCAGCAAACTAAGGTAAGATGCAAAATTTGTCGCCGTAACAGCTTATTAAACTAATGATAAAAGAAATAACAGACCTTCTATAAATGAAAACCATTACAACTATGTATGCTTGTGTTGATAGACCAAATGTTAAAATTACAGTTATAAAGCGATTAGATCATCTGGAGAAAAGAGTAAAGCAGATTAGTCATTTCAACTAGTAATGGAACATGTAGTTTGAAGCTTGTGTGATGAAACTATAATCTATATCAAACTAAATTGGTGTGGAAATGGTTACAAAGATTATTTTCTAGTATGTATTGACAATTGTATCAGTTGCTAGCATGAACAAACCACAGCTTATGGAAAATTTAACATTTTCTTAATTAATTTAATCGTTTTGTTGATAATTGTATTAGATGAAACCTAAAATCGACCTACTTTAAGGAAATTTTTATAGAATGAACAGCAAACCTGCCATCGTTGAATTGATAATTTTTCTATATTTTACTGTAAATTTGACATTTTCTTTGAAAATTGTATGTGATATTACCCTAAATCGGCTATTTGAATAAGATAATTTTCTAATTTGAATTGACATGTGTATCTAATGTAAACATGAACCAACCACAGCTTGTGGATACTGTTTCAGTTAGTTTTTGTTGATACTTGTATTTGATGAAACCTTAAATCGTATATACTTTTATAGAATGATCAGCAAACCTACCATCGGTGTATTGATAATTTTCTACAGTTTACTGACATTTTGATAATTTTTTAAAAACTATATTTATGTTATCTTAAATCGGTCATTTGGTCAAGAACATTTTCAATATGTATTGACAATTGTGTTAGAAATATTCTTGAACCAACCACAGCTTTATATTGATTGATTGATTGTTGGTTGCTTAACGTCCAGTGGCAAGTATTTCATGCATATTCAGGACGAGAACAAGTTCACAGTAAATACAATAGGTAGGTTGATACAATAGAGGCCATCTGGGATGATGGTCGGAGAAATTTGGACTGCCACCGGAAAATGAGGGTATATTGGATAGGGACAGAAATTTGGCCTTGCAACAGGCCACCTACGGACCCCTCAAAGAGTTGTTGCAAGGGTTCTTAACGTGCAAAGAGCGTGGCACTCTCTTTACACGAGGCATCGGATGTAACGTCCCCCTTCTGTCCGGACGTGACTGCGAACTTGATTCATCCCGCACAGCCAAACGGACGCCCCACTTTAGCAAGCGTTTTACCGCCGGTCGGGAGAAGACCAGGTGACCATATTTCTATTCCCCAGTCACCCTTTGGGAGTCCACAGCTTTATATAAACAATTACATTTTTCAGTGAAAATGGCTAGGGACACTACTAAGCGTACCAAGACCACCTTGACAG
The DNA here is from genome assembly GCF_036588685.1 of Mytilus trossulus. Classification (NCBI taxonomy): domain Eukaryota; kingdom Metazoa; phylum Mollusca; class Bivalvia; order Mytilida; family Mytilidae; genus Mytilus; species Mytilus trossulus. The sequence continues at coordinate 85,619,299 of NC_086377.1, read as the reverse complement.
ACTTAGACCTTTAGAAAACAGAATGAACTAGAGGGTGATGAATCAACGCTTGAAGATATACAACAAGAATTAAATGGCACAAGGCCCATTACAGATTAAACCAGAAGGTGATGATATAACGCCTGACGGCATACAACAAGAGTTAACAGTATCCATTGTTGAAGAAAGTCGTGACAATCATATTCCTCTATCTCGACTGAAACATAGGACAACCTTTGTAGAAGATGAGGATAATGAGTCTATAATTGATAGTGAAGATTCATACAAACTAACTAAGACGGATATCAACTCATCGGATTCCAACTTATTATCAATACCGTCTTCAGAAGGAATTTCAAACACGGACTCTGAATATAAAACCTTAAATCTTTTCAAACATGAACTCTATCCTTAAGCAATAATCACAAAGAAAAAATATTATGAAAAACAATCAGAGTCTTCCTTTCTGAGAGGTGTGCTAAATTTGTCTGCTGAGACCAAACAGATGGAAGAGTCAGATAATAGCTTGACACTTGGTTGGGCCCTCAAGACAGAAAGAAAGTCCAAGCGCTTCAACAAAAACCAAAAAGACTACTTGACTGAAAAATTTAGATAATAGATAATTACTTTACGAAAGAGCAGAAAACATCCCAAGGCTAAATATTTGACTTTAACGCCCCATAAAAATATATATGCTAATTTAGAAAAATGGATGCCATTTTACACTCTTAACACAGATATAATAAGGATTTGCTGATTTATTTTATATTCGTACTTGCCTCATATTTTATTATAAATCTCCAATTTAAACAGATAAGCAGCATTAATCCTAATTACTTAAAATTGAGAATGGAAATGGGGAATATGTGAAGGAGACAACAACACAATAGAAAAAAAAACAACAGCAGAAAGTCACCAACAGGTCTTCAATGTAGAGAAAAATTCCCGCACCCGGAGGCGTCCTTCAGTTGGCCCCTAAACAAATATATACCAGTTCAGTGATAATGAACGCCATACTAATTTCCAAATTGTACACAAGAATCTCAAATAAAATCATACAAGACTAACAAAGGCCAAATGCTCCTACTTGTTTGGTTTGTAGTGTTTCCCTCGGCAGCAATATTGAATAGTCAAACCCTCATCATTAAACACTTTTTCACCACCGTTTGCACATATACATTCTTTATAAATACTTCTTCTTAATTTTTTATTGCCATCTATTGTACAATATCCCACTTAACAACCTTTCACATTACAAGCATGATTCACCCATTTCTGTTGCATTAAAGATTTTCGGACTCTGACACAATCCAATGTCTTACTTTTTAAAATGCAACCTAACACAAATTGAAAAAAAAGCTTTTCTCTGTTTTTGAAACAAAAACTATCTATGATAGTGGATGTTTGATCTGGACAGGGCAACAAAAAAGAGGCTATGGAGTTTATGAAACGAGATTTAGAGGGGAAAATATTAAAATTCATGCCCATAGACTCAGCTATTTTGTGAATGACAATTTTAAACCAATGGATCATAAATTCAATGTTTCACATTTTTGTCACAATGAATGAACTATGTGTAAGGAAAGAACATTAATCTTTAGAACCACACTAAGTGTAAATAACAGGCGCAAGATTTGCAGAATGTTTGTTGCACTATGGATACGCAAAATGTATATTGTAACTTCAGGTAAACTCTCTTCTGTTAGTGTATTGATGTTCGTTAATTATGTTTTCATTGGCACAGTTAAATAATGAGTTTGCCATCAACTTTCTGTTTCCTTTGTTTCGCCTATATTTGAATCTTATAAACTTGTACTGACGAGTAGTTTTTCTGAGTGTGTGATATTCACCCGTTTTGTCCCGCAGTTTCATATTTTTATAAATGGATCCGTCTTTCTGTATTTCAGTCCTATGACGCTTGCAAGTAATTTACAGGATTTCCCATAGATGAGGAATAGATGGCGGAATGACACAAACCTTCAAAATTCCTTGTCCAAATAGTATTTGTTGATGCAAATGAAAATACCTCACTGTGTAAACTTTCACTCTGGTTGGTTGTTGAAAGACGGGAAATTTTCTGTATCTCAGAGTTGGAAAAGTTTTTAGCTAATACTGATTTCAATATAATTATGTCATTCTGGTTCAGTTCCAAATGCCTGGCATATGGCAAGTGGCTTGTATTATACATGGAGAGATGAGCAGAAAAACAACATAATATCTTCTACAGTTTCTATGATCATTTGCAAAACATGGAATAACATTTTCAACTGCTCTCCTGCCGCGCTCAATAAAAACATCACTCATTGGCAGTGAACTCTTGTTTTAAATTTAATGCAGGATAAGGAAACCGTGTAATAAACATTGATTAGAAATGCTTACTTCACTGTCATTTATTATCAATTCTGAACTCCAAAAAAATATCAAAGCATGTTTAAATCTAGCAGATTTATTTTTAGAATTTTTTTTTAATTTGGCCTACACTAGCACGTGAATTAGTGTAAAAAAACTGGTTTCTGCCACCTAAATTGTTAACAAGATTCAGCCATTTTAAAATTATACACGTAACACAAGAAGAAATTTTGTCGTTCAATGTTTACACAAAACAATTAAAAAATTGAAAAAAAACAGGATACATACAAGACTGTTCAAATATCAGGACCTCCTGAATATTTATTTCGCACTTAGGACATTAATTATGAGTCATGATAGTGGGAATGGTCACTTGAGTTTCATCTTGATTTACAAATGAGTACAGTTCTCTGTAAAGTTTAAATTGAGGACATCCCAATCTACAGGTACATTTTTACTAGGTTAGAAATGGCCTGTTGTTAATAATGTGGTGTTCGTCTTGGGGAAAGACTATTTCCCTTGAAAGGACCTGACCTGGACTTTATACATATAAGAAGTACTTAGGCTTAAGTATTATGTAATTACCTATAACTCGGGCGTTGTTTACTGTTTCTTCGGTATTACGTCTAACGTGATAGTTGACCATAAGATGAAGAGGGCGCTCCAGGCGTGCGCAGACTCTGACATCCGCTGTATCCAACCAGAGGTCCATTGGTGTCCATTGTCTACTCCTGGCAGGGAGAATGGTATCAGTTGTCTACTCCTAATAGGGAGAACCCGGGGCTTAGGGTAAAGATACAACACCCCCCTCCTTCCTAAAAAGGAGGAACTATAAGTTCCGACAAAGGCCTGACAACTGAAGACGCCCCTTATGCCTTTAATTCAAAATACTAAGTTAATTACCTAACCAACGAATGGGTTATTTCTAAAATCCACCCCCCTGTTCCCTGGCTATTGGGTCTCTATTGAAATTTTATCTTTTCCCTTAAAACATGACATTTAAAAAATAAATCACTGAACTATTTGCCTAAGACAATAAAAAAAAAATTTTCATGTCCGTTACTCGGAGCTACAATTTCTAGAATTGTCCTAATTCTGAATCACATATCTCTAAAATACACAAAAACTAAATCTACTACAAATAATCAAAAATTTACAAAGATCTCTATTTCTGTCAGTTCATTAAGCTCCCCTTGAATTTCCAATTAATCTAAACTACCTGCTATTCTAATGAATCCCCCTTAAAAATTAAGCACCCGTTCCAGCATGGAACAAAAAGTGAAAACCATGACCATAAAAAACAATGTATACACCAATACCGTTCTTCAATATGGCGATATGTAAAAATGTCCAACACTAATCTACTATTTTACAATTTATACACTGGCCTGGTTTTCAAACCCTGGGGAGTACAGCTTCCAGACAGGAAGCGGAGACTAATGCCAAAAACCAAAATCTGTTGTTGTTACTTCTGGGTAGCTCATTTGACTGTGACCACGAGTTCTGCCATGGCTGGCAGCAACTCCATCCTGACGGATCTGGTTAACTCAGCTCCCAGGTAGGTCAGCACGACCTCCTGGTCTTCCAGGTCAAACACCTCCCTAGCCTGGGCAACAGCATTAGCAACAGATGTTACCCCAACCAACTTCCTAGTGTTGTGGTACACTAGAATCACCAATGATTCGTCTGGCTTGGTTGCCATGGCTACTGGCTCCTCCACTGGTGGAGTGACCCTCTCTTCCTCCTCCCTCTGGGGCACTGGCTGCACTGGCTGTGTCACTTGTGGGACATCCACAGAGCTAGTCTCTGTCGCTGGCACTATGGTTGTGGACTGAGCCACGACGGGCTCTGCCACCTGGCAGAATCTGGAGTTTGCCTGACATAGGATGTCATATGTCGGACCGTTATCTCCCTGGTACTCATCTAGAGCGACGCAGGCTCTGTGTGCTGGGCTTAGGTACCTAAGCACACCTAATATCACCCTCCAATATAGTATCACTACCGGGCTGGTGATGGGATGCAGGGAATACACACTGCATTTCTGCCAATTCATCTGCTGACAAACGGCTCTCAGTGGTGGCATGTCCACTCCTTGGATCTTGATACCGCTTGGAATGGCTGCTCTCTCCTGCAACCAGGAGACAAACTCTGCAGAGGTTACGTCTTCTCGGCCAGTGAGCCACCTGGCCAACATGATCACCATGTGGCCCCTGAACTGGTGGAAGCCTTGATTTGACATCACTTCCCTGTTGAAGTTGGACTCAAACATTGGGGACACATGATCCCCCAATGCGTGCTCCCGCATCTGCCTTGATATCACGGGACATCCAGGAACTGGACAAGCAACGTCCCTGGCACTCACCCTCCAGGTCCTCTCCTTATACCCACTTATGGGGCCTGTCCATACTTGTGACTCCCTGCCCCTCCATGCATCGGGTATCTCTCTCTTGAAAGCCATGGGGTCCGTGCTGGCAGGCACTGAAGCAGACTGCTCCTCACCGTGTGCTGTAGGCACTTCCCCCTGCACCTCTGGCTCTTCTGTCTCCTCTGGAGTCTCTTCTGAGATGGCAAGTGTCTGCAGGCCATCAACCAGAACAGGTACCTCCTGTTCTCCTGAGACACTTACCTTGGCTGCTACTGGAGCTGACTGCTCCACAGCCTCGACCACCAGTTCCTGTGGTACCTCATCCTGTGTCTCCTCTGGAGTACCCTGTACTCGAACAGGTACCTCCTGTCCTCCTGACACACTTACTTCTAGTATTGCTGGTACCTCCAGCAATACTGTAGAATCCACCACAGGTCCTTCCTGGCCAGGTTCTCCCATCCTGACCCTTCTCCTATGGGTGGCTTGATCCAATACGGACACATCAAAGGGCTGAATGCCCACTCCCGGCTGGGAGTCACCATAACTCTTTCCCTCATCACTGCCCTCGCTGGAGCACGACCTGAAGGACTCAGAATCAGACATTCTGAAAAATATGAAAAAAATAAACAAACATTAGTTAAACTGACAATTTACGTATCTGATACACAATAATTAAACTGACTATTTACACAATATGGTTACCTACTCATTTTCTCCCCCTTTTTTATCTTTTGAGGGTGGAGTAGGACAGACAAGTTGGCAGTTTGGGCAAATGTAGGGATCTATCTCATTGGCCTCTTGGATTGACATACCTATGCAGGTTAAATGGAACCATTCCCTACAATTATCACATTGGACCATTGTCTCACCCGTGTCTGGGCCCCGACACACACAGTACTGAGGGGTAGTAGGCTTGGTCTTATTGCCTGCCAAGACATCAATACCTTGTTTAAATTTGTCCCTACACGTCTCCAACCAAGCAGGAATCTTCCTATCCCCACATGGCTTGAGTCGGTCATGATTAGTGTTAAAAACCACCCGTTGGAGTTTTACCTTATACACATACCCGGTCACCTTACTAATTATGATACCCGGCCCTTTCCATGGTGACCCCAATTTCTTACATTTACCCTTAATCTGGGCAGTGTCCAACACATAGACAAGATCCCCCGGCTGGTACGATTTTTCTAAGACCCTTAGATCATAGTCTCTTTTCATTTTCTCTTGGGAGGTCTTAAGCTTATCACGAGCAATGGTATGTGCACTTTTGATAGCTTTTTCTAGGTCTATGATATAGCTATCAGCACCCTCATACTTCTTTTCGCTTTGACTGCCGAACATAAGGTCTGCTGGCTGATTGGTCTCCCTGCCTAGCATGAGCTTGTTTGGTGTGTACCCTGTACTCCTGTTGACACTAGATCTCATGGCTCCCCCCAGTTGAGCAATGTGTTGATCCCAGTTTTCTTGTTGTGAATCAACAAAGCATCTCACTGCATCCATGAGACTGCGGTTCTGTCTCTCAACCTGTCCATTTGACTGAGGACGATATGGGGTCGTTCTCGCCTTATGAATTTGCAGCAAATCACATACTGCTTTAAAGAGTGCGCTCTCAAAGTTACGTCCCTGATCTGAGAATAGCTGGAATGGATAGCCAAATCTTGTGAAAAACTCATTAATGGCAGCCTGAGCAGTTACTTCCGCTGTTTGTGACGGTAGTGGTATACATTCCGTCCACTTGGTGAATTGGTCTGTCATCATTAAAATATGTTCATTGTTTTGTTTTGTCTTTGGCAAAGGGCCCATAAAATCTATGTGGACTCTTTCCATAGGGTACCCAGCATGGTACTTGGTCAGTGGACATTTACTATGTCTGCTCGCTTTCTTGTTCTTGTTGCAAGTATCACAACTAAGTACAAACAAGTTAATGTCTTTGGTCATGTTATACCAGTGATATTTGTCCTTTATCTTGGACATGGTCCTTGATACACCTTGATGTCCTGCACTAGGCAGTTCATGACAGAGCTCCATTACTGTTTGTCTTAAAGAAGCGGGTACAACAAGTCTTGTATTGGCTCCCTCTGTTTTGGGTTGACTCTTTAAAATACCATTGTCTAAGAAAAATCTTTCTTTATTTATCCAGTGACTCTTGGCTGCTGGTGGTGCCAGGAACAAATCATTGGATAGTGGTTCACAGCCATCTTTTAAATACGGGAGGATAAACATCAAGTCTAGATCACTCTCTTGGCCTGTTTTTATATCCTCTTCACTGAAACCTGAGATGGTTATGCCCTCTTCTTGTGCGATTGCTGCCACGACACAATCAGAAGCGTCATCCATTACAATTCTTGCCGTTGATGGAGTAAATATCAATTCCATACCTGTACTGAATGGTGGTAAATCACATTCCTCAGACGACTGGCTTGCTTTTGGCTCAATTGAGTTTAAGCTGCTAGTGTGAAAGCAGTCTTCCGTAACTGCAGATTCAACTGGTACTGCAGGTTGTTCCAAGGTTGAAACCTTTTCTGGAGTTTCAAATAACATCATCATTGCTGTTGCTACTCTTTTAAGTAATCTTGGCTTTTGCTTTCTTTTTCTAGCCAGTGGTACTGCTTCATCTACATCACATAAGAACTGTGCCCAACTTTGATGTGCTCGCTGGCAGTAATTACAGCCCTTGCAAGGTAAACTTGCCAGTATGGTGTCTGCAGTATAATGTGGACATTCTTTTAACCTATCCGGGAGACGAGACAAGACATCTGCATCAATGTGTTGTTTACCTGGCCTATGCTTTATTACCAGGTCATACTGGCTGAGCTCTTCCAACCATCTAGCTAATTGCCCCTGGGGCTCTTTGAAATTGACAAGCCATGTCAAACTACTATGGTCTGTCCTCACAGTGAATTGTCTTCCCAGAAGGTAGTGTCTGAACTGTCTAGTAAATCTAATTACTGCCAACAACTCCTTCCTAGTTGTGCAATAACGTTTTTGTTCTGCTGTAAGTACAAAGCTACCATATGCTATGGTCCGTCCCTCTCCATCTTGCACCTGAATGAGTTCTGCGCCTATTGCATTTTGGGAGGCGTCTGTATCCAGGATGAAATAATCCTTGTTGTTAGGCAAAGTAAGGACTGGTGCAGATAACAAGTTGTCTTTTAACGTCTGAAATGCAAGTTGACGTTCATGGTTCCATGAAAACAAATTTTTTCCTGTCACTTCATATAGTGGAGCAGATATTTTGGCATAGTCCTTGATAAATGAACGGTGGTAGTTCACAAATCCCAGGAATTGTTCAACTTCCTTCGTGCTAGTAGGCACAACCCAACCACTAACTGGTTGCAAATGTTGTTGACCTATTTGGAGGCCCTGGTTACTGACACTCCTGCCTAAAAATTCCACATTGGTTCTAAATAAAGCACACTTCTTAGGCTTTAGTCTAAGTCCATACTCTCTAAATCTGGCAAATACATTCTGTAGGTTAGTGAGATGTTCATCAAAAGATGGTCCTAGAACCAATATATCATCAAGGAAAGCCAAAACAGTTTTCCACGTTAAACCTCTGAGTACCAGGTTCATTACTCTGGCATAGGTACCTGGTGCGTTGCAAAGTCCAAATGCCATTTTGACGCACTCAAACAATCCATATTTGGTAACAAATGCAGTTTTCTTACGGTCTTCTGGCTTGATCTTTATTTGCCAATATGCGCTATTAGCGTCCAGTTTGGAATACCATATGTTTCCAGCCAAAGTATCCAGACATTCGTCTATCAGGGGAAGAGGAAATAAATCACGTGATGTGACTGAGTTTAGCCTCCGGAAATCAATGCACCAGCGTACCCCGCCATCTTTCTTCCTTATAAGCACTGGTGCTGAAGCCCATTCAGATGTTGAAGGTTGTATAACTCCAGCATCTAACATTTTCTTGAGGTGCGCCTCCTCCTCTTGAACGAAACAAGCTGGTGTTCTCCGCATACGGAGCTGAATAGGTCTGGCATTGCCAGTATCAATTTCATGTTCTACATGACTAAAATTACCAAGGTCAAACTCTGTCCTTGCAAAAACATCACTGTACGTGTAAAGCAAAGTTCTCAGTTTTGATTTCTGATCTGATGTCAAATCCTGACTGGATGTAGTGAAGAGTTCTTGGAGATGATCTGGGAGATCCTCCTGTTTAGGTGGTGTACCCTTTTGACTGGTACCCTGTTTACTGGTTGAACAAGTACCAACACTAAGATCTTGAGGGTCATCCATAGATTCAATTATGGTCACAGCATGTGCCTCAGCTACTTCTGTTCCACCCTGGAGTCGGACAGGGTTGTCCGTCACATTCATAAAACAAACAACCGGACTTTGTCCTTTAGCACAAACTGACCTTGGAATCAAGAGTGTAGTCTTCGAGTTTGGTTCTATCACAAAATCATTATCCTGTACTGGTACTGTACAATTCATTCGCATTACTGAGTTAGGTGGAACTACTACCGAGCTTGGTATTGTAATTCTGTTGACTGAGGGTTGAGCAGATGGTGTCTCTCCTCCTAAGACTAGCTTAACTGTCTTGTCGTTGATGGACATGTATCCTTGACCAATGTTGAGTATAACATTATTACTGGCTAAGAAATCATGGCCCAGTAGCATCTCACAGTCAATTGGAGCGATATACAAGTTGTGATTGAAAAGTAGGTCCTGTATACTAAACAGAGTAGGATTAGTAATTCTGCATGTCATCTGCATTTCTCGGCCTGCTCCATGCATAAGTGTCTCTTTAATGACATAAGGTTTTTCTTTCAGAGAATCAAAAACTTTGTCCTGCATTATGGTAACCTCTGAGCCTGTATCAATCAATGCAGTTACTAGCTTGTCCTGGATTTGTACCTTTACTCTCAACAGTTGAGCAGTCCCAATTGTTCCTACCACAGTAAACCCATTAGATGGTCCCTCTGTAGCTTTGACCTCTGGCACATTCATTGTAACTGATTTGCGTTCAGTTTGCTTATTCTGAGTTGGCGGTTTGCTGCCAGGTGAGTTATTTAACTTTGGGCAATCTCTTTTGAAATGTCCTATTTCATGACAATAAAAACATGCCCCGTCTGGGGTTTGTGACCTGCGGTTACCAGCACGATTATTATAACCACCTCTTCTACCTTGACCACGTCCACGTGAGGTATTATCTGATCTATAGTCCCGACTGGGCGAAGTACCACTAGATCTGTTTGAATGTCGCATTTCCTCTGTAAGTGTAGCCATTGAGGACAGTAGGCTTTGCATCTGTTGCATGCTCTGTTGTTGCTCTTCTCGTTGTTGACGAAGCTGTTGCTCCATTTGAGATACTCGTGTGTCTATGTTTGGTTTAGATGAGCCTACCCCGTGCACTGATGGTGTGTCACTAACTTGTGCTGTTGGTGTTGGAGCTGACGCCTGTTTGACTTCATGGGTTTTTCCTTGAGCAATATGGGCTTGCACAGCCTTTCTTGAATGCTGATACCACTTAATTATATCAATTGCATTTTCAACCGATACTGGTTTAAACCCACATGCGTGTTGTCCAGCCTCTGGGTCGTTGCAACCTTGACAAAATTTCATTACTGCTTGTTTTGTCATGTATTCTTCAGAGAGGTCTTTGAAGGATTGTGTCGCCAGAGATAATACACGATCCGCCCAATCCTCCAGGGATTCCTCTTTCTTTTGAGTTATAGTCTGAAACTGTATTTGTGAAGTTTCTTGGGGTTCTTGAAAACCGAAGCGTTTCACCATTTTAGTCACTACTGCACTAAAAGCAATGTCCTTGTTGGATTCCAGTAGCACTGTATAAAAATCACTAGCTTTGTCCTCCAAGCACCAACAAAGCTGTTCTCGTTTTTGTTTGTCCGTCCAACCGGCAGCCTCAGCGTACCCGGTGAACTTTGTGTAAAATGCCTTCCAGTTGCCTTTCCCTGTGTACTTAAGGTTCTTGGGCGCCGAAAAGAAAAATTTCTTGTCCTGTTTCATTGGAGCTGGCTTCGCTCTATGACGGTTGCTTGAGGAATGGTGACCATCCGTTTCCGGCTGACCATGTCTGTCTGACCTCTTTTTGTCATGCTTCTTGCCTGAATTTTTTCGGTGTGGCGATGAGTGCTCACTAGCCTCCTCCTCCACTGGTGAAACATGTCTGCTTGATATACTGAGTCTAGAGTGTGTTTTGTGGCTTCTACTCTTATGACGACTCCGACGATACACTACCCCTGATGTAGAACTAGATGAATCTGAATCACTATTTGAGCAGCTTGTAATACTAGACATACTGCGCTGATCCTGAAACTGAGTGTGTGGATTGTTATTGTACAACTGTTGTTGTGGGTACACTGGCAAGTGTGGAGCTGTGTCATAATACCCTGATTGAGCCGTTCCTTGTACAAGATTTGGTGTTGTTGAAGGCTGATAGGGCCTCCCTTGTTGGTATGGTATATTTCCAACTGGCTGTTGAGTCTGATGTATAGGTGCAGTAACATTTTGGAGATGTTGCACCGGTTGTTGCCTGTAAAATTCCTGTTGGTTGTGTATGGCCTGAGGCGGTTGCCCCTGCTGACCCATTGTGTTGTTGAGTGGTTGTTGAAAACCCGACAGGTTGGTGTTAGGTTGGTATAGACCTGTTCTGTTAAATTGTTGTGTTGGTGGAACATGGCTGTTGATATGTGATATATTAACAGGATGGTTGATGGGTGGTTGATGTTGTTGATTATCAATCACTCTGTTTTGTTGTCCGGGTGTACCGACTGGAAAGGTATAGTTTTGTTGTCTAGTTGACTGTAGTTGATCTGTTGACCTGGGACAGGGTGGTTGATTGGCCCTGTTGGCGGTCGGTGGAAGTGGTTGATAAGGTTCCCTTTCCCTGACGGGTGGAGTAGACCTAAGTGCAGGTAAAGGGTTTGACCTGTTGATGTTGGGTTGAGGTGATTGTTGACCTGTAGCCCTGTGGTTGATTGGTTGGTTGGCAACAATCGGAGGTGACCTGTTGAAACCTTGTTGAATTGGTTGTGTGTTGGTGACTGTGTGACCACCAAGTAGATGAATGGCTCTAGTATTGGATCGCGGGTAGTTGTCATTATGTTCAACCGGGAGTTGAACAGCTTGCTGTCTTTGTTGGTTGTGGTTGATGACCTGTTCAACAGGTAGTTGAATAGCTTGTTGACGCTGGTTGATACGTTCAACAGGTAGTTGGACAGCTTGTTGACGTTGGTTGATACGTTCAACAGGTAGTTGAACAGCTTGTTGACGTTGGTTGAAGTTGACTGTATGTTCAACAGGCAGTTGAACTGTTGGTTGTGGCGGTTGAATATAGTTGACAGAATTTTCTAACAACCTACTGCGCTGATTGATTGGTTCCCTAGTCTGGCTGTGTTGGAACCTGTCGTTGAGGTGGGTATTCTCGAATTGTTGCTCTTTCATAGCAGTTGACGACTCGTACTCTGTACAATGTTCACCCACTAACCTTGGTTGCTGATTCAGCGGAACCTCTATCATAGTGGTGCTATCCTGCTGAATACTCATAGACCGATCTAGACTTGGCAAATCTGGCTTATCTGACGGTTCATATTCTACATAATGTGGTCCGTATGCTGGGTCAATTACTTCTGGTTGTAAAGTTCGGCTGGGAAGTAACGATTCCTCACTACAGGACAGATTATCGTCAAAAATTCTGCAACGGTCCATCTCTTGGGTTGGATATTCATTTTCCTCAATGCATGAGGGCATGGATCTCATTGACGTGCGATCAACCTGCGAATTCCACACTGTATCCATGGCAATCTCCGAGTCAGAAAAAACCGGTTGATTTAAAAAAGTTTTTTGATAAATTTCACCCCCCTGGACAGGTGCCTGTGTGGAACCGTGTTGGTCTATCCACCTCTGTGTATCGGTGTTAAATTCTTGCAAATGAGCAATTTCCCTTCTAATAGTACCCGGGGTGAAGGGTGTGGACACAAAATTTGCTGCCCCTCCCTCGTGTGATTTTACATGTGTATCTGTCTCATAGTCCTGTGACTCATGTGGCTGACCTTGATACCTGACATCAACATTGTCCATGTCATTGAATTCACAAGGAGAAAAATCAATCATATCGGACACAAGTGACATTTTATTTTTCATATATGGTATTTGGGCCAATATTTCTGGTGTTATTGTTATGCCATTATTTCTCATTACTATAATTCTACGAGCAGTAGCCGTACCAATGCCAGGTACATGTAGGAGAACAGACTCCGGACTGGAGTTTATTTTAATCTTAAACCCACTCATAGTGCTGAATATTACCCTATATTCAGTGATACTTTCACTATAAATAAATGACAACACAATAACAAAATAATAAACAAGTCTTTATTGATTTAAATCCCGTTTACAAATAGCAAAGATGTGTATTGCATATGTAAACAAATCACGGAAATCACTTCCGGTATTGATCTCAAGTATCGCTGTTACCTGGTAACACGAAATCACGCGAGACTCAATCTGAAAAAATCAATGACTTGAACAAAGTTTGAAAACTTTCACAGACAGTGAAAAACTTATCTTACAACGCTTTTCTCAATAAGGTATCGCTTCTAAAGCTTTTCTTTTAAGCCTAATCCAACTTGCAAAGTCTCATTATAGCCAAAATTATTTGCCAATCACGCTTGATTGCACCTGGTCAAAATTCCCTGACCAAAAAATGGCTAACTAGGTCACACCATGTGTGTTCGAACCACCCGCAACTACCAATAATGTGGTGTTCGTCTTGGGGAAAGACTATTTCCCTTGAAAGGACCTGACCTGGACTTTATACATATAAGAAGTACTTAGGCTTAAGTATTATGTAATTACCTATAACTCGGGCGTTGTTTACTGTTTCTTCGGTATTACGTCTAACGTGATAGTTGACCATAAGATGAAGAGGGCGCTCCAGGCGTGCGCAGACTCTGACATCCGCTGTATCCAACCAGAGGTCCATTGGTGTCCATTGTCTACTCCTGGCAGGGAGAATGGTATCAGTTGTCTACTCCTAATAGGGAGAACCCGGGGCTTAGGGTAAAGATACAACATTAACTAGCTTTAAATAAAGATAGGATCACTCAGAAAGTTCAATAACAAAAGGAATCCAAACTAGATCGTTAAAGCAGGAAGTAAATTTAAATATAACAAGAGGCGGGACAGTCAGGTCAATAAAAAGACACATTTCTTCAATTGATCTTTAACCATACACTATTATGATATTACAATTTGGGGGAAACGATGTTCAACAATTTAAAGATGCATTTATATTATTAATAATCAGTAACACCCATACGTGTCAATACGAACTCAGAAAAAGACCGAAGTAACTCTGACTCAATTTTCGGTTTTCAAAATCATATACAACAAAGATACAGCACAAATAGAAAAGTTTATTTGCAATGGGATACTCATGAAGTGCATTTAAAATTTGAAAGCCGGTCTCGTCAATAAAATTCGCGATTTTTTTGTTCTTCAAAAACTTTAAAACAACACAGTTCAGAATTGCTTGCGTCCGAAGCGCTGTTCTGGATTTACCTTCATCAGGAACTCTCAGGGCCAAACATTTGAAATTCAAAGATGTATAAGTACCGAAACCGTTGAAAAGTTATATGTCAAAAATACCTAAAAATAAATGGCCAAATTCATCTAAAGTAAACTAATATGAACAGCAGCAAATATAAATACCCAACGTGAGAACAGACTTGTCCTATACCAACCATACATAAAAAATGTGCAGTAGAGATTATTTGAAACATTGTCACTAGCGAGTTCAAAAAGATTTTACAAATCTGGCTATTTTCAGTTGGTTTCTGGCTCTTTGTAGTTGGTTTTGGTGTCAAGTACTTTCTAAGGCTATTTGCAAAGAGAACTCTTCCTTCCGTTTACCTTTTAGACACATTTCCCCATATAGTCTGTAATGATGAATTGTCCTGTCCATCTGTGTACCATCTTGTCCAAACATCTTTTGATTCGCTCACCGGGTGGGAATTGTTTCTGGTGGTTAAAAATTCTCTGGCTCCATCATTGATGACTTTAGATGAGGTCCCGTGTCGGCAAATCAATTCAATGATAAACCCAACAATATGGTGTGAATGCTTGGATGGAATTGCCTAAACCTCTGGTTATTACATGACATAGTCTGTAAGGACTGCAATTAATCGGTTGTTTTCTGTGGTGTGAAGTGGACCCTCAAGATCATGTTTTTATAAATGCCTTTCTGGGGGAATCTTTTCTAATTAATGCGATACTTTAGTAAGCTGTTCGGAATATAAATGTTAAGTTATTGTGTTTGGCTGAACCAGAACTGTTTATAGGAGGGGAAAGGGGTGCCCATCCCAGTGATTTTCTATATAACCAAATAAAATTTCCCCACATAAGCTTCCCCTATGTAAGATAAAATTTGTCCACTTGTCTCCTCATCTATAAACATTTCTTAAATCGCTCTGGAAATCGTAAAGTTCTTTATCCTTTCTTCCGAGCCCATCACCTTTGTTCAAAATTGCAATTTGGGGATAACAGTGCATTGCATGTTATGACAACATCATTACAAAGACATGCCCACTGTTCTCTTATTTTATCGGATGTTTGTTTTCTCTAACTGTAATGTT
This sequence comes from Mytilus trossulus, assembly GCF_036588685.1. Lineage (NCBI taxonomy): Eukaryota > Metazoa > Mollusca > Bivalvia > Mytilida > Mytilidae > Mytilus > Mytilus trossulus. The sequence goes on along the minus strand of NC_086377.1, from coordinate 85,603,996 downwards.
TTTCATAGAGGACATAATTATCCATCTTTTTTAAGTGATAAATATTCCGACTTCTGGACAAACAGTTAATGCCATTTTTAAAACATAAGTTAATGACATTTAAAAAATATAACAGTTTATTTTATTTAATTTATATTGATATACATATTTACCTATACAGATATACTCATATCTTTGTTATGAATGATTTTGAATTTAACCCATGATCACTACATTGATTGATTGTTGGTTGCTTAACGTCCAGTGGAAAATAGTTCATGCATGTTCAGGACGAGAACAAGTTCACAATAAATACAATAGGTAGGTTGATACAATAGAGGCCATCTGGGATGATGGTAGGAGAAATTTGGACTGCCAACGGAAAAGAAGGGTATATTGGATAGGGACAGAAAATTTGGCCTTGCAACAGGCCACCTACGGACTAATCAAAGTGTTGTTGGCACTCTCTTAAAACGAGGAATCGGATTTAGCGTCCCCCTTTTGACCGGACGTGACTGCGAACTTATACATCCCTCACAGCCAAACGGACGCCCCACTTCGGCAAGCGTTTTACTGCCGGTCGGGAGCAGACCAAGTGACCATATTTATATACCCCAGTCACCCTTGGGGAACATGATTATTACAATGTATTGATGCAGGGGTTGGGCTATTTTGATGCTATTGTTCTTGGATATCTAAAATTAAATCCAATCATAAAATGGTTTCGATACCAACATATTTGTATGATGATGACATACCTTTTTTTAAGATGATGTACTGATATTAAATCTTTTTCTCTAATCGATTAAAACTTACAATTTTGTCACTATATCCTTTCACGGATGCAGTAATTTTTTTCCCATATATGTTAGTCAGCCCTGAAATTTTCCGATTAATTAAACAACCCATGGTAGGGTTGCTGCCACTTAAATGGTAATTTTAAGGAAATTTTGCAGTTTTTGGTCATTATCTTGAATATTATTATTATGTAAACAGCAAAAATGATCAGCAAAGTAAGATCTACAAATAAGTTTTGTATTGTTACGAGTTACAATTTATGACAAAAATAAGCAAAGACCCATCAAAACAACATCTGATAAACAAATTTAATAATACTTTTAGATATTTGGATGATATTTTGGCTCTCAATAATGACGACTTCAGTATGTATATTAATGAAATTTATCCTGGTGAACTCACTTTAAATAAAGCTAATACTAACAACGACCACTGCCCTTTCCTCGATCTTGATATCTATATCACTAACGGAAAGCTGAATACTAAAATTTATGATAAAAGGGATGATTTTTCATTTCCTATCGTTAATTATCCGTTTTTAGATGGTGACGTTCCCTTGTCACCATCTTACGGTGTTTATATATCTCAACTTGTACGATTCGCTCGTGTATGTAACAATGTCTTAGATTTTAACGAGAGAAATTTATGTATTACTGAAAAATTATTACACCAGGGTTTTCGATATCACAAACTAGTCAAAACATTTACTAAATTTTATCATCGGTATAAAGACATCATTCGTAAATATAGCTCAACATGCAGACTTTTTATACGTTCAGGTATTTCACATCCAATTTTTTATGGAAATATTCTTTATAAAGCACAAAGGTGTCAGTATTCACCTCATAAACTTACAAAACCTTTGAATAGACTTATTAAGAAGGGATATAATTACGATACTGTTGTCAAGTCATTAAAGATTGCATATTTTGGCGTTAATATTGAGTCACTGATGAGGTCTTTGCGTCGGAACTAAACACATTTATTCTAAAAACAGTTGTTGGCATGACACGGGTTATGTTCTTCTCATATATGTTATGATGGTATGATACTAAACCCCTTACGGGAAGGATTGTGCCTGATGTTCATATGATGAAATCATAATCTTTCAGTCAGTTTAATTGAAGTCTGGAGCTGGCATGTCAGTTAACTGCTAGTAGTCTGTTGTTATTTATGTATTATTGTCATTTTGTTTATTTTCTTTGGTTACATCTTCTGACATCAGACTCGGACTTCTCTTGAACTGACTTTTAATGTGCGTATTGTTATGCTTTTACTTTTCTACACTGGTTAGAGGTATAGGGGGAGGGTTGAGATCTCACAAACATGTTTAACCCCGCCGCATTTTTGCGCCTGTCCCAAGTCAGGAGCCTCTGGCCTTTGTTAGTCTTGTATTATTTAAATTTTAGTTTCTTGTGTACAATTTGGAAATTAGTATGGCGTTCATTATCACTGAACTAGTATATATTTGTTTAGGGGCCAGCTGAAGGACGCCTCCAGGTGCGGGAATTTCTCGCTACATTGAAGACCTGTTGGTGACCTTCTGCTGTTGTGTTTTTTTATTTTGGTCGGGTTGTTGTCTCTGACACATTCCCCATTTCCATTCTCAATTTTAATATGGCCAAAAATGTCTATTGACCCATTAAGGGTTTATTGTCCCTTAATGAAAAAAATTCACAATTTGTTCATCATATTTGCTCACTTTAAAAAATCTTCTCCTCTAAAACTACTCAACCAAATTCAACCAAACGTAATATGTAAATAATTACAGTTGAAATTATTCCTTATTCATGTAAGTAAATTTTGTGTACATTGAAATAAAAATACACCACTAGCTCAGAAGATTGAGTGATGTCGTCGATGGTTTAACTACATGATTTGTAATGTGTTTTTTAGAAATACCATTCTATTCACTGAAAAATGTGACATGCATAGTAAAACCCATTTTAATATTTTAGAACACAATTTCTACTTTGAAATATATATTACAAAGAAGAATTAAGATGATTGGCCTTATTTGGTCAATGTATATTGGTGAACGTTCTCTTAGTTCTTTGACTGATAGTTTGTAGACTTCAAGATCTTAGTTGTGATGTTCCACTTTTTTTCACATGACCATTTCATCTCCCACTTTTCCACTTTTTATGCCCCACCTACGATAGTAGAGGAGCATTATGTTTTGTGGTCTGCGGCTCCGTTCGTTCGTCCGTCTGTGCGTACGTTCAGGTTCAAGTTTGTGGTCAAGGTAGTTTTTGATGAAGCTATATTCCAATCAACTTGAAACTTAGTACACTTGTTGCTTATGATATGATCTTTCTAATTTTAAAGCCAAATTAAACTTTTGACCCCAATTTCATGGTCCACTAAATATAGAAAATGAAAGTGGGAATTTCAGGTTAAAGTTTTTGGTCAAGGTAGTTTTTGATAAAATTGAAGTCCAATCAACTTGAAACTTAGTACACATGTTCCCTATAATAGAATCTTTCTTATTTTAATGCCAAATTAGATTTTTACCCAATTTTACAGTCTATGGAACATGGAAAAGGATAGTGCAAGTGGGGCATCCGTGTACTTTGGACACATTCTTGTTTATCGTGTTTTCATTTAATGTTTTGTCTTGTTCTGAACTTTTTCAATGTTCAAATATAATTTTGAAATTTATTGCAGGATTCTCACGAAAGAGTTACAGGAATCAGCTGTTTGAAGGGCAGCTCTAACAAAGATTATTTTCTCACAATATAGAAGCCCTTGAGAGAAAGAAATACAAAATGGAAGGACAACTTGTTGCCATGTCCTTGGTACAGGGTGGGCCAGACCTACACTGCTTACACGTAAACTTGTACAAATGATGTCAACATTTTGTTAGAGGTGTGATTGTATTTTACTCAAAAGTTCTTCTTGGTAGTAGTGACCTTCCTCTACGCCAATCCCCAAGGGTGACTGGGGTATAGAAATATGGTCACTTGGTCTTCTCCCGACCGGCAGTAAAACGCTTGCCGAAGTTGGGCGTCCGTTTGGCTGTGCGGGATGTATCAAGTTCGCAGTCACGTCCAGTCAGAAGGGGGACGTTAAATCCGATGCCTCGTGTAAAGAGAGTGCCACGCTCTTTGCACGTTAAGAACCCTTGCAACAACTCTTTGAGGGGGCCGTAGGTGGCCTGTTGCAAGGCAAAATTTCTGTCCCTATCCAATATATCCTCATTTTCCAGTGGCAGTCCAAATTTCCCCGACCATCATCCCAGATGACCTCTATTGTATCAACCTACCTATTGTATTTATTGTGAACTTGTTCTCGTCCTGAATATGCATGAAATATTTGCCACTGGACGTTAAGCAACCAACAATCAATCAATCAATCAAAAGTTCTTTTTTTTGCATGCATTCTGCTAGACACACGAAAAAGAACGTAACAACATCACTAGAGGAATATCAAACAGAGTACTAGTACCAATTTTGACAATGAATGACAAATGTGACTATACACTGTACCAATTGTACAAAGAGGCGTGTTGCGTGGTATTGTGGAAAGAAGAAAAGCGACACACAAAATGAGGTCTTCTCGTTTAATAGTAGAGATGCACATTGTATATTACAGCTATATTATAATTGAATATATAGTTACCTATCCACATGCTGATTGCCAGCAAATGTATGCTAAAAATTGAAAGATCAACAGGCATCTGAAGGTTGTCCATAGCCATAGGTACAATATGGAGATGGTATCGTCAGTAATTGTGCCGTCCAATAGGAGCTGAATATGTTAAAACAAATCATTCATGCATGAGCATCAATCAAGACCACTGCAAATATGTTGGAAACAGGCTGGAGATTCAACCAGTACTTGATATCGGTCAATTGCCATATTTTAAGTATTTACCCTTTTCACAGGCCAAGCTTCTTGTATGATACTTTTCAAGTCGATCCCCACTCATACCTGATTTTTAAGTATACCTGACTGTTACCTTCCATCTAAAAACATTAAATTTATACTGGAAAACCAAAAAAACACGTGTTTGAAAATGAACACGAGCTGTAACTTTTGACCAAACTATTGTTGTTCTAACAAGTTGATATCAGTGTTTTGAAAATAATTTGTGAGAGCAGCTGTAACACTCGTAATGACCGAAATGACAAATGTAACAAAATTCCAACAAGATTTATGTACATAATATCGATATAAAAAAAAATTATGATAAACAGCAACAAACGACAACCACTAAATTACAGGCTCCTTCCTGACTTGGAACAGGTGCAATTATTTAATGTTATTTTACGTCGAATAAAAAATTTCTGGGGGAGCGGTTTGATGTCTGAAAAGGATTTACTATTTGAGCTGCTTTTTATAGTTGCGTGTTCACATAAATTGACTTTGCTTGTGTTACTGCAACCCACAAAAATGTGGTATTAGTAGCAAGCCTTATAGTTGCGTGTTCACATAAATTGACTTTGCTTGTGTTACTGCAACCCACAAAAATGTGGTATTAGTAGCAGGCTTGCTGGTCTTGCACAGAACCTCGCCATATTTCGTCACTTTTAAGAGAGTTTTAGCTTTATATTTACATTTGAATACTGTAAACCGGAAAATTTTCGCGTTGTCTTTATTTCGCGATCTTTTAACATAATCAGAGTCCGTGCCGTTTATAATTCTCGATTTCTGTGGTCTATATAAATATTTTCACATACTATTTGAAAAATGAACAGCTATAATATATCCTAAATCAAGTTATAAAATCAATCAGATATCTTTTGTTTTCGGTTTACTTATCATATTAAATTATGGTAATGTAGATTACAGGTTTGTCATGTTTGTAAAAACACATACACAATATCAGAAAAGTAGATCTAATTAGGATTGAACTAGATATGTAAGAATGAAATGCTGTCAGGATTAATGCTAATTTTTCGATCGTTTGATCTATGTAGTAGATTCAACGAGTGTGATTCTTTTATTACTGATTGACAGGTGTCATTATGATATACCGTAGAACAAGAAATTAAATTGGTGTGGCCTAAAGCTGATTTTTTTCTCGATTAATGGCTTAAGTAAAACTTTTCAATCTCCAGAGCAATTTTATGTAAAGGTTCTTTCTTGCTTTGCCACAAGGCTAATATATTTACAAGTTAGCTTCTCAGTGATCTCGACATACGTTGTATTAAGTTTAACATATATGAAAATTGGCTTTCACTTAATTATATGCGTTTGGAGCGAAAGAGTAATGCTTCTAGCCGCAATGAAATTTTAAGTTACTGCTACTAGTTGTGTTGTTCACCTTCCAAGTTAAGAATGTTCTTAAAACAACAGATTGCAAATGTTGTTTGTAAAACATGAAGGAATCTTCTGCTATTAAAGGAGGAAGGGTCTCGACGGCCTAAACTAAGTCAAGAAAAAGGTTACTTTGTAATTTTGTTATTGTAACAAAATATATTCACAATCTGAAATATGAAAATCAAGATATATAGTCTTAACCTTTTAGCTCACCTGACCTGTGAGCTATTTACATCACTTGGCGTCCGTAGTCCGTAAACTTTACTTTCGCGGATTTGGCTAAACTTTTTTGGAACTTTTGGATTATAGCTCTTCATCTTTTATATAAGCTTTGGATTTCAAATAGTTTGGCCACGAGCATCACTGAAGAGACATGTATTGTCGAAATGCGCATCTGGTGCAAGAAAATTGGTACCGTTAATTGTATTACAAAAATCTTCTCCTCAGATACTACTGGGCCAACTTTAACCAAACTTGGCCACAATCACAATTGGGGTATCTAGTTTAAAAACTGTGTGGCGTGACCCGGCCAAACAACAATGATGGCCGACATGGCTATAAATAGAACATAGGGGTAAAATTTAGATTTTGGCTCTGTTAAATTGTCTATTAGGTGAAGATCTATCTGCCCTAAAATTTTAAGACAAATTGGACAGTTGAGTAATTTGAAGGAAATTTGCAGATTTTGGTTATTTATGGTTATTTAAAGTTTAAAAATTTTCACGACGGCACCAATATAATATGATATAATATATCGTGTAGACAAATATTTCGGCTTAACAAATAGCCTTCTTTATGTGTCAATAGTTTTAACAAAACATGTATGACTCTGGTGGTAGTCATCAATTCAACCAAAAACATGATTGCAATAGCACAAAATGGTATCAAACTATTTCACATCCACATATTATGACTAATACAAGGGTGGTGCACTTTTGATGTCGAAATGTTTTGAAGATCTTTACTTTTAATCATATACACGAACATGAACAAAACTTTCCAACTTTTCATTCTTTGCTCTCCTGTTCACTCGGTGGTTTTTTTTTCTTTTGAAATGCAAAAGGACAAACATTTGTTAAATCTAAGGGGTCATGCAAGAGTATGTTTTACAAGTTAACCAACAAAAGAGCTATGATTTAATTTTGAGAGGGGATGCTAGGATATATATATATATATCTAAATTGTAGGGAATTTTCTTGTGTAGAAATACATAGAAAATCAAGCATTTTAAGTTTTCGTCTTTTGGAGGATATGAGATAGTTTATTCTGTATCCATTTGTCTGTAATCTGTTGGTTCATTGAAAGATGCAATTTGCGAATTCTGAACGATATTTCTGCCGTTGTTTTTCAAGAACGAACAGAGCCAAAGTAGTACGATATATGTATGAATGGAAATCTAAAATTGCAAGCTCAGCTTTCCGAGGTTTCTTTCTAGAAGGTTAACATTTTCTTCCAGGTCTTGTGTTGGCTTTACGTGTTGATACGTGAGTTAAGGTCTCCCCGATGCTACTGCCACTGCTTCAGTGTCAATACACGTCTATTCAGTACAAACCACCCGATGTAATGAACCTTAGTTTTATTCTGTACATATACTGGGTAGTGTGGTTCTAAAACGATTTTATTAACTAGAAAATTCCCATTTCTCTTATCTATCAGTGTTTTTTCTAGGTTGTTAATGTCGGCATTGTAGGATTTCAAATGATTCCTTTAATTTTGTCTGCTGATCAATTTATTACACATAATATTAATCGGTAATCTTTCTAGTCTTTTACTTATATGTTCATCTTGTTCGAAACACGAAGTGTCCTTAACCACTCCAAAAAGACACTTATTAGAAGCATTCATGAACTTGAATAGTACATTAAAAAATCTATCACTATCTCAAGAGATGTAACACGATGTCCAGTGAGGAGTAATATCTCAAACATTGTTTGCAAATTACGTATTATATTTAATTAAAGTTTCTCTAAATTGTTTAAAACCGGTTTAGAAACAGCAGCAAAAACAAAATTGACAGACGCGGATAAGTCCCGACCACAATATCCCAATCGCTTTAGTAAGCTGGTGGTAGAATTTAAGAAATTGTGAATGACTGACAATCAATCACGCATTAAAAACCGTTAGAACTTTTATTAATATATAGACCGTTCTTACAATTTTGACACAATTAGTACTTATTATACCCCACGCAACGGGTTGCGGAGAGTATAATGTTTTTGACCCGTCCGTCCGTCAGTCCTGTTTCTTGTCATCGCAACTCTTCTCAAACCACATTACAGAATTTCACGAAACCTTTTCAGATAATAAGGACATACTATGTAGTTGGGCATGTCGACGGGAAATTGCAATTCATTTTTTTTCTAGGAGTTACGCCCCTTTGAACTTATTTACTTTAATGTACTACTGCAACAGTTTGTCATCGCAACTTCTCTCAAACCACACAACAGAATTTCACGAAACCTTTTCAGATAATAAGGACATTCTATGTAGTTGTGCATATCGACGGGAAATTGCGATTCTAATTTTTTTTCTAGGAGTTACGCCCCTTTGAACTTATTTACTTTAAATGTACTACTGCAACAGTTTGTCATTGCAACTCCTCTCAAACCACACAACATAATTTCACGAAACCTTTTCAGAGTGTTTTACATATGTCATAATATCTATTAACTTTATTATGCTTTAATTAGTATGAAAGTTAAATGATACTTATACATTTGAAAACTTGGCTGTGAGAAATGTCATGAATGAAGCATACTTTACAACCACAAAGTCATCCAAGATTACCAGAACTTACAGTATGAATGATCCTGTTGAATTTGAAAGTACAGCTGCTGTACCAACAACTATTGTTCGTACTGTAGCAGAAGTTAAACCTATATAAAGTTTTAGGTTTTAAATCCTGTTCAAGAAAATTACAAACTCTGTTAATAGAAGGGAAGTGCAACATTTGTTTCAGCAAGACATCAAATATCAGAAGATCAAATGCTAGTATCAGTGCAAATGAGTAAGCTACCTCTTCCATTTGATACTGTCAATCTTAGTAGTTTATAATCACTAGTTACAAAATTTGAAATTAAATTATCTCATCTTACATGATTTGTTTAAAAAGGGGATGTTAATAATTTAAATGTTCAATAAAGACAAACAACACCATAACCAATATATTTTGTATTAGAGCTATTTTCCTTAAAGTACGTAGTTTAAAGGTTTGGTTTGATTGTGTGTTTGCTAATTTGTTTCTATAAATTTTGCTCCAATGGCATTATATGGGGACGAAGTCCCCAATTACGGTAGAAAAATCAAAAAAAAAAAAAAAATTGGGAAAATTTCCCGAATTTTTCATTGTACTAATGAACTCAAAATCGTTAACTTTTTTTTATGTCATGTTTTGAAATCCCGGACCGGCGCAGAAATCTACAATGTACTTCCTTTTTCCGGTCTCGTTTGTATGAATCTTTGAGTAAAATATATATGTGTCAGTCTAGTATAAATAGGAAGGAACGCAATACCAATTTCATATTTTAAAATAATTCCTCGATATGAAAAAACGTTACCTGATGATAGCGTTTCTTTGTTTACATTGCATATGACGTCATAACTTAAATAACGTCACAACTAAAATCCCTAACAACAGAACCAAAATCGGAAACGTTACGGTATTTCCGTTTCTTTTTTTTAACAAATATTTAAGTTACAAAAAAATAATTCATACAAACTTCGTCCCCATTTACAGGTAATGCCTGCCTCATATTATAGCTTTAGCTGTTGCTACAAGTATCTTTATCTATAATGCACTTGGCTCAGTAATAACAGTCGAAAATATTTTCTTAAAAAATTTACAAAAATTGTTAAAAAATTACCTAAAAAGGCAAGAACTCCATAAAGGGTCAACTGACCTATTTTGGTAATGTTGACATATTTGTAAATCTTACTTTGCTGAACATAATTGTTGTTTACAGTTTATCTCTATCTATAATAATATTCAAGATAATAACCAAAAACAGCAAAATTTCCTTAAAACTACCAATTCAGGGGCAGCAACACAACAACGGGTTGTCTGATTCATCTGAAAATTACAGGGCAGATAGATCTTCACTTGATAAACAATTTAACCGCTGTCAGGTTTGCTCTTAATGCTTTGGTTTTTGAGTTACAAGTCAAAAACTGCATTTTACCCCTATGTTCTATTTTTTAGCCGTACATGTAGCAGCCATCTTGGTTATATGGCGGGTTCACCGGACACATTTTAAAACTAGATACCCCAAAGATGATTGTTGCCAAGTTTGGATTAATTAAGCCCAGTAGTTTCAGAGGAGAAGATTTTTGTAAAACATTAAGATTTACGTTAAATTGGTTAAAAATGGACTAAAGGGCAATAACTCTTAAAAGAGTCAACTGACCATTTCGGTCAAGTTGACTTATTTGTAAATCTTACTTTGCTGAACATTATTGCTGTTTACTCTTTACCTCTATCTATAATAATATTCAAGATAATAACCAAAACAGTAAAAGGACGATGTATGATAAGTGTAGTATTTGGCCCCTTTGTATCCAAAAAAATGTATAACAATGTAAGGGGCAAACATTACCACAAGCAGTTACTGAAGTATTATATTTTGTTGAAATAAACTTATTTTTCAAGCTTTTGCAGGAAATCGATTATAAATGATACTATGAATAAATCATAAACGGGTGTCTATACGGAAAATCGTACTTTTCTGACTCAACTTTGAATTATTAAAATATGAGCGCAAGTGAGAACATGTAAAATATTTTACATATGGTATGTATGCTATAGTAATGACATTATATACAAATTTTATAGATGTTCTCAACTGCGCTCATATTTAAATCCTTAAAAAACATCGTGTACAGTCGCTGATTTTTTCTTCTGTCAGCCTCATTCCATAAGACTCTAAGACTGTGAGGTACTCTAGATTTGGTAGGAATTTAAGAAAACAGTGACGATATTGAACGTTCAATTCTGTTCATCTGCTGGAACTTCGAAGTCCTACAGTGGTAATCAAGGCTGACTATATCACCACAGTATATTACATATGCGAACTCAAATTTTTTTCACTGCTGTGAAAATCGAAAAATGTACTCTAGTATCAAAGGTACCAGGATTATAATTCAGTACTCTAGACGCGCGTTTCGTCTACATTAAACTCATCAGTGACGCTCATATCACAATATTTATATCCCTTAATCTTTCTACTTGTTTTCTACATTTTACTGGCGGACATCCTTTTATAATTCTAAGTGCCGGGCATACATATGTTATATAGCCTTTACTGGAAACCACTTTATCGTCTCCTTTTTCACTTTTTTCTCTATTTCTGTCCCATGTGATCTTTTCATGTGTCTCCAAATGTTTTGTTGCGGAACCTTGCAAATTTGACAACGTACTGCCTTTCTAGTTCTCTTTTTATTTGTGTGAATGGTGTTGTCTGCTTTGTTTCTTCTGCTTTGTTTCTTCTGCTTTGTGACATTGTTTTGGGTTTATCCACTTCATGTATGACAGTTTTGGTAATTTTTCAACATTTTACTGTTAATTTGACATTTTCTGAATAATTGAATACGATGTTACTTTAAATCGGTCATCTGATCAAGACAATTTTCTAATATGCATTGACAAATGTTTTAGAAATAAAATTGAAACAACCACAGGTTTAATTAAAAATTGCAACGTTTTCTCAGTAACATTATTTTAGTAAATTTTACTACTTGTTGGATATTTATTCAGATTTGACCTTTATCGGTAATTTTTCAACATTTTACTGTTTATTTGACATTTTTTGGGATATTTGTATACGATGTTACCTTAAATCGGTCATTGGATGAAGACAGTTTTCTTATATGTATTGACATGTATTTGAAGTAAAATTGAAACAACCACAGCTTTATTTAAAAATTACACCATTTTTTAGTATTATTTTTTCAGTAATTTTCCTACTTTTTAATATTCATTCAGATTTGACCTTTATTGGTAATTTTTCAACATTTTACTGTTAATTTGACATTTTCTGAATAATTTAATACGATGTTACTTTAAATCGGTCATCTCATCAAGACAATTTTCTAATATGCATTGACAAATGTATTAGAAATAAAATTGAAACAACCAAAGGTTTATTTAAAAATTGCAACGTTTTCTCAGTAACATTATTTTAGTAAATTTTACTACTTTTTAGATATTTATTCAGATTTGACCTTTATTGGTATTTTTTCAATATTTTACTGTTTATTTGACATTTTTTCGGATATTTGTATACGATGTTACCTTAAATCGGTCATTGGATAAAGACAGTTTTCTTATATGTATTGACAACTGTATTAGAAGTAAAATTCAAACAACCACACCTTTATTTAAAAATTACACCATTATTTAGAAACGTTTTTTCAGTAATTTATCTACTTTTTGATATTCATTCAGATTTGACCTTTATTGGTAATTTTTCAACATTTTACTGTAAATTTGACATTTTCTGGATAATTGAATACGATATAACTTTAAATCGGTCATTTGATCAAGACAATTTTTTAATATGTATTGACAAATGTTTTAGAAATAAAATTGAAACAACCAAAGGTTTATTAAAAATTGCAACGTTTTCTCAGTAACATTATTTTAGTAAATTTTACTACTTTTTAGATATTTATTCAGATTTGACCTTTATTGGTATTTTTTCAATATTTTACTGTTTATTTGACATTTTTTCGGATATTTGTATACGATGTTACCTTAAATCGGTCATTGGATAAAGACAGTTTTCTTATATGTATTGACAACTGTATTAGAAGTAAAATTCAAACAACCACACCTTTATTTAAAAATTACACCATTATTTAGAAACGTTTTTTCAGTAATTTATCTACTTTTTGATATTCATTCAGATTTGACCTTTATTGGAAATTTTTCAACATTTTACTGTAAATTTGACATTTTCTGGATAATTGAATACGATATAACTTTAAATCGGTCATTTGATCAAGACAATTTTTTAATATGTATTGACAAATGTTTTAGAAATAAAATTGAAACAACCAAAGGTTTATTAAAAATTGCAACGTTTTCTCAGTAACATTATTTTAGTAAATTTTACTACTTTTTGGATATTTATTCAGATTTGACCTTTATTGGTAATTTTTCAATAGTTTACTGTTAATTTGACATTTTTTGGGATATTTGTATACGACGTTACTTTAAATCGGTCATTGGATGAAGACACTTTTTCTTATGTGTATTGACAAATGTATTAGAAGTTAAATTACAACAACCACTTTATTCCAAAATTACACCATTTTCTCAGTATTATATTTTCAGAAAATTTTTCTACTTTTTTATATTAATTCAGATTTGACCTTTATTGGTAATTTTTCAACATTTTACTGTCAATTTGACATTTTCTGGATAATTGAATACGATATTACTTTAAATCGGTCATTTGATCAAGACAATTTTCTAATATGCATTGACAAATGTTTTAGAAATAAAATTGAAACAACCAAAGGTTTATTAAAAATTGCAACGTTTTCTCAGTAACATTATTTTAGTAAATTTTACTACTTTTTGGATATTTATTCAGATTTGACCTTTATTGGTAATTTTTCAATAGTTTACTGTTTATTTGACATTTTTTGGGATATTTGTATACGATGTTACCTTAAATCGGTCATTGGATGAAGACAGTTTTCTTATATGTATTGACAAATGTATTAGAAGTAAAATTGAAACAACCACACCTTTATTTAAAAATTACACCATTATTTAGAAACGTTTTTTCAGTAATTTATCTACTTTTTGATATTCATTCAGATTTGACCTTTATTGGTAATTTTTCAACATTTTACTGTAAATTTGACATTTTCTGGATAATTGAATACGATATAACTTTAAATCGGTCATTTGATCAAGACAATTTTTTAATATGTATTGACAAATGTTTTAGAAATAAAATTGAAACAACCACAGGTTTATTTAAAAATTGCAACGTTTTCTCGGTTACATTATTTTAGTATTTTTACTACTGTTTAGATATTCATTCAGATTTGACCGTTATTGGTAATTTTTCAACATTTTACTGTTAATTTGACATTTTTTGGGATATTTGTATACGACGTTACCTTAAATCGGTCATTGGATGAAGACACTTTTTCTTATGTGTATTGACAAATGTATTAGAAGTTAAATTGAAACAACCACTTCTTTTTTCCAAAATTACACTATTTTCTCAGTATTATATTTTCAGAAAATTTTTCTTTTTTATATTAATTCAGATTTGACCTTTATTGGTAATTTTTCAACATTTTACTGTCAATTTGACATTTTCTGGATAATTGAATACGATATTACTTTAAATCGGTCATTTGATCAAGACAATTTTTTAATATGTATTGACCAATGTTTTAGAAATAAAATTGAAACAACCACAGGTTTATTTAAAAATTGCAACGTTTTCTCGGTTACATTATTTTAGTATTTTTACTACTGTTTAGATATTCATTCAGATTTGACCTTTATTGGTAATTTTTCAACATTTTACTGTTAATTTGACATTTTTTGGGATATTTGTATACGACGTTACCTTAAATCGGTCATTTCTTATGTGTATTGACAAATGTATTAGAAGTAAAATTGAAACAACCACACCTTTATTTAAAAATTACACCTTTATTTAGAAACGTTTTTTCAGTAATTTTTCTACTTTTTGATATTCATTCAGATTTGACCTTTTTTAATAATTTTTCAATGTTTTACTGTTAATTTGACATTTTCTTGATAATTGAATACGATGTTACTTTAAATGGGTCATTTGATCAAGACAATTTTTTAATATGTATTGACAAATGTTTTAGAAATAAAATTGAAACAACCACAGGTTTATTTAAAAATTGCAACGTTTTCTCAGTTACATTATTTTAGTATTTTTACTACTTTTTGGATATTTATTCACATTTGACCTTTATTGGTAATTTTTCAACATTTTACTGTTTTTTTGGGGATATTTGTATACGATGTTACCTTAAATCGGTCATTGGATGAAGACACGTTTTTTATGTGTATTGACAAATGTATTAGAAGTTAAATTGAAACAACCACTTCTTTATTCAAATATTACACCATTTTCTCAGTATTATTTTTTCAGAACATTTTTCTACTTTTTGATATTTATTCAGATTTGACCTTTATTGGTAATTTTTCAACATTTTACTGTAAATTTGACATTTTCTTGATAATTGAATACGATATTACTTTAAATCGGTCATTTGATCAAGACAATTTTCTAATATGTATTGACACAAATGTTTTAGAAATAAAATTGAAACAACCAAAGGTTTATTTAAAAATTGCAACGTTTTCTCAGTAACAATATTTTAGTAAATTTTACTACTTTTTAGACATTTATTCAAATTTGACTTTTATTGGTAATTTAATTTTCAATATTTTACTGTTAATTTGACATTTTTTGGGATATTTGTATACGATGTTACCTTAAATCGGTCATTGGATGAAGACACTTTTCTTATGTGTATTGACAAATGTATTAGAAGTTAAATTCAAACAACCACAGCTTTATTCCAAAATTGCACCATTTTCTCAGTATTTTTTTTTCAGAAAATTTTTCTACTTTTGGATATTTATTAAGATTTGACCTTTATTGGTATTTTTTCAACATTTTACTGTAAATTTGACATTTTCTGGATAATTGAATACGATATTACTTTAAATCGGTCATTTGAACAAGACAATTTTCTAAAATGCATTGACAAATGTTTTAGAACCAAACAACCAAAGGTTTATTTAAAATTTGCAACGTTTTCTCAGTAATATTATTTTAGTATTTTTACTACTTTTTAGATATTCATTCAGATTTGACCTTTATTGGTAATTTTTCAATATTTTACTGTTTATTTGACATTTTTTGGGATATTTGTATACGATGTTACCTTAAATCGGTCATTGGATCAAGACAGTTTTCTTATATGTATTGACAAATGTATTAGAAGTAAAATTGAAACAACCACACCTTTATTTAAAAATTACACCATTATTTAGAAACGTTTTTTCAGTAATTTTCCTACTTTTTGATATTCATTCAGATTTGACCTTTATTAATAATTTTTCAATGTTTTACTGTTAATTTGACATTTTTTTGATAATTTAATACGATATTACTTTACATCGGTCATTTGATCAAGACAATTTTTTAATATGTATTGACAAATGTTTTAGAAATAAAATTGAAACAACCAAAGGTTTATTTAAAAATTGCAACGTTTTCTCAGTAACATTATTTTAGTAAATTTTACTACTTTTTAGATATTTATTCAGATTTGACCTTTATTGGTAATTTTTCAACATTTTACTGTTTATTTGACATTTTTGGGGATATTTGTATACGATGTTACCTTAAATCGGTCATTGGATGAAGACAGTTTTCTTATATGTATTGACATGTATTAGAAGTAAAATTGAAACAACCACAGCTTTATTTTAAAATTACACCATTTTTTAGTATTTTTTTTTCAGTAATTATCCTACTTTTTAATATTCATTCAGATTTGACCTTTATTGGTAATTTTTCAACATTTTACTGTTAATTTGACATTTTCAGAATAATTTAATACGATGTTACTTTAAATCGGTCATCTCATCAAGACAATTTTCTAATATGCATTGACAAATGTTTTAGAAATAAAATTGAAACAACCAAAGGTTTATTTAAAAATTGCAACGTTTTCTCAGTAACATTATTTTAGTAAATTTTACTACTTTTTGGATATTTATTCAGATTTGACCTTTATTGGTAATTTTTCAATAGTTTACTGTTTATTTGACATTTTTTGGGATATTTGTATACGATGTTACCTTAAATCGGTCATTGGATGAAGACAGTTTTCTTATATGTATTGACAAATGTATTAGAAGTAAAATTGAAACAACCACACCTTTATTTAAAAATTACACCTTTATTTAGAAACGTTTTTTCAGTAATTTTCCTACTTTTTGATATTCATTCAGATTTGACCTTTATTAATAATTTTTCAATGTTTTACTGTTAATTTGACATTTTCTTGATAATTGAATACGATGTTACTTTAAATGGGTCATTTGATCAAGACAATTTTTTAATATGTATTGACAAATGTTTTAGAAATAAAATTGAAACAACCACAGGTTTATTTAAAAATTGCAACGTTTTCTCAGTTACATTATTTTAGTATTTTTACTACTTTTTGGATATTTATTCACATTTGACCTTTATTGGTAATTTTTCAACATTTTACTGTTTATTTGACATTTTGGGGGATATTTGTATACGATGTTACCTTAAATCGGTCATTGGATGAAGACACGTTTCTTATGTGTATTGACAAATGTATTAGAAGTTAAATTGAAACAACCACTTCTTTATTCAAAAATTACACCATTTTCTCAGTATTATTTTTTCAGAAAAATTTTCTACTTTTTGATATTTATTCAGATTTGACCTTTATTGGTAATTTTTCAACATTTTACTGTCAATTTGACATTTTCTGGATAATTGAATACGATATTACTTTAAATCGGTCATTTGATCAAGACATTTTTCTAATATGCATTGACAAATGTTTTAGAAATAGTATTGAAACAACCACAGGTTTATTTGAAAATTGCAACGTTTTCTCAGTAACATTATTTTACTACTTTTAAGATATTTATTCAGATTTGACCTTTATTGGTATTTTTTTTTAAATTTTACTGTTAATTTGACTTTTTCTGAATAATTGAATACGATGTTACTTTAAATCGGTCATCTGATCAAGACAATTTTCTAATATGTATTGACACAAATGTTTTAGAAATGAAATTGAAACAACCAAAGGTTTATTTAAAAATTGCAACGTTTTCTCAGTAACATTATTTTAGTAAATTTTACTACTTTTTAGATATTTATTCAAATTTGACTTTTATTGGTAATTTAATTTTCAATATTTTACTGTTAATTTGACATTTTTTGGGATATTTGTAAACGATGTTACCTTAAATCGGTCATTGGATGAAGACACTTTTCTTATGTGTATTGACAAATGTATTAGAAGTTAAATTCAAACAACCACTTCTTTATTCCAAAATTACACCATTTTCTCAGTATTTTTTTTTCAGAAAATTTTTCTACTTTTGGATATTTATTCAGATTTGACCTTTATTGGTATTTTTTCAACATTTTTCTGTAAATTTGACATTTTCTGGATAATTGAATACGATATTACTTTAAATCGGTCATTTGATCAAGACAATTTTCTAAAATGCATTGACAAATGTTTTAGAACCAAACAACCAAAGGTTTATTTAAAATTTGCAACGTTTTCTCAGTAATATTGTTTTAGTATTTTTACTACTTTTTAGATATTCATTCAGATTTGACCTTTATTGGTATTTTTTCAATATTTTAATGTTTATTTGACATTTTTTGGGATATTTGTATACGATGTTACCTTAAATCGGTCATTGGATGAAGACAGTTTTCTTATATGTATTGACAAATGTATTAGAAGTCAAATTGAAACAACCACACCTTTATTTAAAAATTACACCTTTATTTAGAAACGTTTTTTTCAGTAATTTTCCTACTTTTTGATATTCATTCAGATTTGACCTTTATTAATAATTTTTCAATGTTTTACTGTTAATTTGACATTTTCTTGATAATTGAATACGATGTTACTTTAAATGGGTCATTTGATCAAGACAATTTTTTAATATGTATTGACAAATGTTTTAGAAATAAAATTGAAACAACCACAGGTTTATTTAAAAATTGCAACGTTTTCTCAGTTACATTATTTTAGTATTTTTACTACTTTTTGGATATTTATTCACATTTGACCTTTATTGGTAATTTTTCAACATTTTACTGTTTATTTGACATTTTTGGGGATATTTGTATACGATGTTACCTTAAATCGGTCATTGGATGAAGACACGTTTCTTATGTGTATTGACAAATGTATTAGAAGTTAAATTGAAACAACCACTTCTTTATTCAAAAATTACACCATTTTCTCAGTATTATTTTTTCAGAAAATTTTTCTACTTTTTGATATTTATTCAGATTTGACCTTTATTGGTAATTTTTCAACATTTTACTGTCAATTTGACATTTTCTGGATAATTGAATACGATATTACTTTAAATCGGTCATTTGATCAAGACATTTTTCTAATATGCATTGACAAATGTTTTAGAAATAGTATTGAAACAACCACAGGTTTATTTGAAAATTGCAACGTTTTCTCAGTAACATTATTTTACTACTTTTAAGATATTTATTCAGATTTGACCTTTATTGGTATTTTTTTTTAAATTTTACTGTTAATTTGACTTTTTCTGAATAATTGAATACGATGTTACTTTAAATCGGTCTTCTGATCAAGACAATTTTCTAATATGTATTGACACAAATGTTTTAGAAATAAAATTGAAACAACCAAAGGTTTATTTAAAAATTGCAACGTTTTCTCAGTTACATTATTTTAGTAAATTTTACTACTTTTTAGATATTTATTCAAATTTGACTTTTATTGGTAATTTAATTTTCAATATTTTACTGTTAATTTGACATTTTTTGGGATATTTGTATACGATGTTACCTTAAATCGGTCATTGGATGAAGACACTTTTCTTATGTGTATTGACAAATGTATTAGAAGTTAAATTCAAACAACCACTTCTTTATTCCAAAATTACACCATTTTCTCAGTATTTTGTTTTCAGAAAATTTTTCTACTTTTGGATATTTATTCAGATTTGACCTTTATTGGTATTTTTTCAACATTTTACTGTAAATTTGGCATTTTCTGGATAATTGAATACGATATTACTTTAAATCGGTCATTTGAACAAGACAATTTTCTAAAATGCATTGACAAATGTTTTAGAACCAAACAACCAAAGGTTTATTTAAAATTTGCAACGTTTTCTCAGTAATATTATTTTAGTATTTTTACTACTTTTTAGATATTCATTCAGATTTGACCTTTATTGGTAATTTTTCAATATTTTAATGTTTATTTGACATTTTTTGGGATATTTGTATACGATGTTACCTTAAATCGGTCATTGGATGAAGACAGTTTTCTTATATGTATTGACAAATGTATTAGAAGTAAAATTGAAACAACCACACCTTTATTTAAAAATTACACCATTATTTAGAAACGTTTTTTCAGTAATTTTCCTACTTTTTGATATTCATTCAGATTTGACCTTTATTAATAATTTTTCAATGTTTTACTGTTAATTTGACATTTTTTTGATAATTGAATACGATATTACTTTACATCGGTCATTTGATCAAGACAATTTTTTAATATGTATTGACAAATGTTTTAGAAATAAAATTGAAACAACCACAGGTTTATTTAAAAATTGCAACGTTTTCTCAGTTACATTATTTTAGTATTTTTACTACTTTTTGGATATTTATTCACATTTGACCTTTATTGGTAATTTTTCAACATTTTACTGTTTATTTGACATTTTTGGGGATATTTGTATACGATGTTACCTAAAATCGGTCATTGGATGAAGACACGTTTCTTATGTGTATTGACAAATGTATTAGAAGTTAAATTGAAACAACCACTTCTTTATTCAAAAATTACACCATTTTCTCAGTATTATTTTTTCAGAAAATTTTTCTACTTTTTGATATTTATTCAGATTTGACCTTTATTGGTAATTTTTCAACATTTTACTGTCAATTTGACATTTTCTGGATAATTGAATACGATATTACTTTAAATCGGTCATTTGATCAAGACATTTTTCTAATATGCATTGACAAATGTTTTAGAAATAGTATTGAAACAACCACAGGTTTATTTGAAAATTGCAACGTTTTCTCAGTAACATTATTTTACTACTTTTAAGATATTTATTCAGATTTGACCTTTATTGGTATTTTTTTTTAAATTTTACTGTTAATTTGACTTTTTCTGAATAATTGAATACGATGTTACTTTAAATCGGTCATCTGATCAAGACAATTTTCTAATATGTATTGACACAAATGTTTTAGAAATAAAATTGAAACAACCAAAGGTTTATTTAAAAATTGCAACGTTTTCTCAGTTACATTATTTTAGTAAATTTTACTACTTTTTAGATATTTATTCAAATTTGACTTTTATTGGTAATTTAATTTTCAATATTTCACTGGTAATTTGACATTTTTTGGGATATTTGTATACGATGTTACCTTAAATCGGTCATTGGATGAAGACACTTTTCTTATGTGTATTGACAAATGTATTAGAAGTTAAATTCAAACAACCACTTCTTTATTCCAAAATAACACCATTTTCTCAGTATTTTTTTTTCAGAAAATTTTTCTACTTTTGGATATTTATTCAGATTTGACCTTTATTGGTATTTTTTCAACATTTTATTGTAAATTTGACATTTTCTGGATAATTGAATACGATATTACTTTAAATCGGTCATTTGAACAAGACAATTTTCTAAAATGCATTGACAAATGTTTTAGAACCAAACAACCAAAGGTTTATTTAAAATTTGCAACGTTTTCTCAGTAATATTATTTTAGTATTTTTACTACTTTTTAGATATTCATTCAGATTTGACCTTTATTGGTAATTTTTCAATATTTTAATGTTTATTTGACATTTTTTGGGATATTTGTATACGATGTTACCTTAAATCGGTCATTGGATGAAGACAGTTTTCTTATATGTATTGACAAATGTATTAGAAGTAAAATTGAAACAACCACACCTTTATTTAAAAATTACACCATTATTTAGAAACGTTTTTTCAGTAATTTTCCTACTTTTTGATATTCATTCAGATTTGACCTTTATTAATAATTTTTCAATGTTTTACTGTTAATTTGACATTTTTTTGATAATTGAATACGATATTACTTTACATCGGTCATTTGATCAAGACAATTTTTTAATATGTATTGACAAATGTTTTAGAAATAAAATTGAAACAACCAAAGGTTTATTTAAAAATTGCAACGTTTTCTCAGTAACATTATTTTAGTAAATTTTACTACTTTTTAGATATTTATTCAGATTTGACCTTTATTGGTAATTTTTCAACATTTTACTGTTTATTTGACATTTTTTGGGATATTTGTATACGATGTTACCATAAATCGGTCATTGGATGAAGACAGTGTTCTTATATGTATTGACATGTATAAGAAGTAAAATTGAAACAACCACAGCTTTATTTAAAAATTACACCATTTTTTAGTATTATTTTTTCAGTAATTTTCCTACTTTTTAATATTCATTCAGATTTGACCTTTATTGGTAATTTTTCAACATTTTACTGTTAATTTGACATTTTCTGAATAATTTAATACGATGTTACTTTAAATCGGTCATTTGAACAAGACAATTTTCTAATATGCATTGACAAATGTTTTAGAACCAAACAACCAAAGGATTATTTAAAAATTGCAACGTTTTCTCAGTAATATTATTTTAGTATTTTTACTACTTTTTAGATATTCATTCAGATTTGACCTTTATTGGTAATTTTTCAATATTTTACTGTTTATTTGACATTTTTTGGGATATTTGTATACGATGTTACCTTAAATCGGTCATTGGATGAAGACAGTTTTCTTATATGTATTGACAAATGTATTAGAAGTAAAATTGAAACAACCACACCTTTATTTAAAAATTACACCATTATTTAGAAACGTTTTTTTCAGTAATTTTCCTACTTTTTGATATTCATTCAGATTTGACCTTTATTAATAATTTTTCAATGTTTTACTGTTAATTTGACATTTTCTTGATAATTGAATACGATGTTACTTTAAATCGGTCATTTGATCAAGACAATTTTTTAATATGTATTGACAAATGTTTAAGAAATAAAATTGAAACAACCACAGGTTTATTTAAAAATTGCAACGTTTTCTCAGTTACATTGTTTTAGTATTTTTACTACTTTTTGGATATTTATTCACATTTGACCTTTATTGGTAATTTTTCAACATTTTACTGTTTATTTTACATTTTTGGGGATATTTGTATACGATGTTACCTTAAATCGGTCATTGGATGAAGACACGTTTCTTATGTGTATTGACAAATGTATTAGAAGTTAAATTGAAACAACCACTTCTTCATTCAAAAATTACACCATTTTCTCATTATTATTTTTTCAGAAAAATTTTCTACTTTTTGATATTTATTCAGATTTGACCTTTATTGGTAATTTTTCAACATTTTACTGTAAATTTGACATTTTCTTGATAATTGAATACGATATTACTTTAAATCGGTCATTTGATCAAGACATTTTTCTAATATGCATTGACAAATGTTTTAGAAATAGTATTGAAACAACCACAGGTTTATTTGAAAATTGCAACGTTTTCTCAGTAAACTTATTTTACTACTTTTTAGATATTTATTCAGATTTGACCTTTATTGGTATTTTTTTTTAACATTTTACTGTTAATTTGACATTTTCTGAATAATTGAATACGATGTTACTTTAAATCGGTCATCTGATCAAGACAATTTTCTAATATGTATTGACACAAATGTTTTAGAAATAAAATTGAAAAAACCAAAGGTTTATTTAAAAATTGCAACGTTTTCTCAGTAACATTATTTTAGTAAATTTTACTACATTTTAGATATTTATTCAGATTTGACCTTTATTGGTAATTTTTCAACATTTTACTGTTTATTTGACATTTTTGGGGATATTTGTATACGATGTTACCTTAAATCGGTCATTGGATGAAGACAGTTTTCTTATATGTATTGACATGTATTAGAAGTAAAATTGAAACAACCACAGCTTTATTTAAAAATTACACCATTTTTTAGTATTATTTTTTCAGTAATTTTCCTACTTTTTAATATTCATTCAGATTTGACCTTTATTGGTAATTTTTCAACATTTTACTGTTAATTTGACATTTTCAGAATAATTTAATACGTTGTTACTTTAAATCGGTCATCTCATCAAGACAATTTTCTAATATGCATTGACAAATGTTTTAGAAATAAAATTGAAACAACCAAAGGTTTATTTAAAAATTGCAACGTTTTCTCAGTAACATTATTTTA
Source organism: Mytilus trossulus (assembly GCF_036588685.1). Taxonomy (NCBI): domain Eukaryota; kingdom Metazoa; phylum Mollusca; class Bivalvia; order Mytilida; family Mytilidae; genus Mytilus; species Mytilus trossulus. Next base: position 85,579,831 of record NC_086377.1, on the reverse strand, counting down.
GTAAATTTTACTACTTTTTGGATATTTATTCAGATTTGACCTTTATTGGTAATTTTTCAATGGTTTACTGTTTATTTGACATTTTTTGGGATATTTGTATACGATGTTACCTTAAATCGGTCATTGGATGAAGACATTTTTCTTATATGTATTGACAAATGTATTAGAAGTAAAATTGAAACAACCACACCTTTATTTAAAAATTACACCTTTATTTAGAAACGTTTTTTCAGTAATTTTCCTACTTTTTGATATTCATTCAGATTTGACCTTTATTAATAATTTTTCAATGTTTTACTGTTAATTTGACATTTTCTTGATAATTGAATACGATGTTACTTTAAATGGATCATTTGATCAAGACAATTTTTTAATATGTATTGACAAATGTTTTAGAAATAAAATTGAAACAACCACAGGTTTATTTAAAAATTGCAACGTTTTCTCAGTTACATTATTTTAGTATTTTTACTACTTTTTGGATATTTATTCACATTTGACCTTTATTGGTAATTTTTCAACATTTTACTGTTTATTTGACATTTTTGGGGATATTTGTATACGATGTTACCTTAAATCGGTCATTGGATGAAGACACGTTTCTTATGTGTATTGACAAATGTATTAGAAGTTAAATTGAAACAACCACTTCTTTATTAAAAAATTACACCATTTTCTCAGTATTATTTTTTCAGAAAATTTTTCTACTTTTTGATATTTATTCAGATTTGACCTTTATTGGTAATTTTTCAACATTTTACTGTCAATTTGACATTTTCTGGATAATTGAATACGATATTACTTTAAATCGGTCATTTGATCAAGACATTTTTCTAATATGCATTGACAAGGGTTTTAGAAATAGTATTGAAACAACCACAGGTTTATTTGAAAATTGCAACGTTTTCTCAGTAACATTATTTTACTAATGTTTAGATATTTATTCAGATTTGACCTTTATTGGTATTTTTTTTTACATTTTAATGTTAATTTGACTTTTTCTGAATAATTGAATACGATGTTACTATAAATCGGTCATCTGATCAAGACAATTTTCTAATATGTATTGACACAAATGTTTTAGAAATAAAATTGAAACAACCAAAGGTTTATTTAAAAATTGCAACGTTTTCTCAGTAACATTATTTTAGTAAATTTTACTACTTTTAAGATATTTATTCAGATTTGACCTTTATTGGTAATTTTTCAATATTTTACTGTTAATTTGACATTTTTTGGGATATTTGTATACGATGTTACCTTAAATCGGTCATTGGATGAAGACACTTTTCTTATGTGTATTGAAAAATGTATTAGAAGTTAAATTCAAACAACCACTTCTTTATTCCAAAATTACACCATTTTCTCAGTATTTTTTTTTCAGAAAATTTTTCTACTTTTGGATATTTATTCAGATTGACCTTTATTGGTAATTTTTCAACATTTTACTGTAAATTTGACATTTTCTGGATAATTGAATACGATATTACTTTAAATCGGTCATTTGAACAAGACAATTTTCTAATATGCATTGACAAATGTTTTAGAACCAAACAACCAAAGGTTTATTTAAAATTTGCAACGTTTTCTCAGTAATATTATTTTAGTATTTTTACTACTTTTTAGATATTCATTCAGATTTGACCCTTATTGGTAATTTTTCAATATTTTACTGTTTATTTGACATTTTTTCGGATATTTGTATACGATGTTACCTTAAATCGGTCATTGGATGAAGACAGTTTTCTTATATGTATTGACAAATGTATTAGAAGTAAAATTGAAACAACCACACCTTTATTTAAAAATTACACCATTATTTAGAAACGTTTTTTCAGTAATTTTCCTACTTTTTGATATTCATTCAAATTTGACCTTTACTAATAATTTTTCAATGTTTTACTGTTAATTTGACATTTTCTTGATAATTGAATACGATGTTACTTTACATCGGTCATTTGATCAAGACAATTTTTTAATATGTATTGACAAATGTTTTAGAAATAAAATTGAACAACCAAAGGTTTATTTAAAAATTGCAACGTTTTCTCAGTTACATTATTTTAGTATTTTTACTACTTTTTGGATATTTATTCACATTTGACCTTTATTGGTAATTTTTCAACATTTTACTTTTTATTTTACATTTTTGGGGATATTTGTATACGATGTTACCTTAAATCGGTCATTGGATGAAGACACGTTTCTTATGTGTATTGACAAATGTATTAGAAGTTAAATTGAAACAACCACTTCTTTATTCAAAAATTACACCATTTTCTCAGTATTATTTTTTCAGAAAATTTTTCTACTTTTTGATATTTATTCAGATTTGACCTTTATTGGTAATTTTTCAACATTTTACTGTAAATTTGACATTTTCTGGATAATTGAATACGATATTACTTTAAATCGGTCATTTGATCAAGACATTTTTCTAATATGCATTGACAAATGTTTTAGAAATAGTATTGAAACAACCACAGGTTTATTTGAAATTTGCAACGTTTTCTCAGTAACATTATTTTAGTAAATTTTACTACTTTTTGGATATTTATTCAGACTTGACCTTTATAGAAAATTTTTCAACATTTTACTGTTAATTTGACATTTTTTTGGATAATTGTAAACGATGTTACTGTAAATTGGTCATTTGATCATGACAATTTTCTAATATTTATTAATTTTTTTTACTTTTTGATATTCATTCAGATTTGACCTTTACTGGTAATTTTTTCAACATTTTACTGTTAATTTGACATTTTTTTGGAAAATTGTATACGATGTTACTTTAAATCGGTGATTTCATCAAGATAATTTTCTAATATGTATAAACAGCTGCATTAGAAGTAGAATTGAAACAACCACAGCTTTATTTTAAATTAACACCATTTTCTCAGTACTATTTTTTCAGAATTTTTTTCTACTTTTTGATATTCATTCAGATTTGACCTTAATTGGTAATTTTTCAACATTTTACTATTAATTTGACTTTTTGGGGGATAATTGTATATGATGTTACCTTAAATAGGTCATTTGATCAAGATGAGTTTCTTATATTGTTGACAAATGTATTAGAAGTAAAATTGAAACACCCACAGCTATATTTAAAAATTACACTATTTTCTCAGTGACGTTTTATCGGTAATTTTTTCTACTTTTTGATATTCATTCTGATTTGACCTTTATTGGTAATTTTTCAACATTTTGCTCTTAATTTGACATTTTATGGGATAATTGTATACGGTGTTACTTTAAATCGGTCATTTGATCAAGACAATTTTCTGATATTTATTGACAAATTTTAGAAATAAAATTGAAACAACAACAGTTTTTTTTAAAAATTGCAACGTTTTCTCAGTAAAATTTTCAGTATTTTACTACTTTTTGGATATTCATTCAGATTTGACCTTTATTGGTAATTTTTCAACATTTTACTGTAAATTTGACATTTTTTTGGATAATTGTATACGATGTTACTGTAAATTGGTCATTTGATCATGACAATTTTCGAATATTTATTAAATTTTTCTAATTTTTGATATTCATTCAGATTTGACCTTTAATGGTAATTTTTTCAACATTTTACTGTTAATTTGACATTTTTTTGGAAAATTGTATACGATGTTACTTTAAATCGGTGATTTCATCATGCAAGATAATTTTCTAATATGTATAAACAGCTGTATTAGAAGTAGAATTGAAACAACCACAGCTTTATTTTAAATTAACACCATTTTCTCAGTACTATTTTTTCAGAAATTTTTTCTACTTTTTGATATTCATTCAGATTTGACCTTAATTGGTAATTTTCAACATTTTACTGTTAATTTGACTTTTTTTGGGATAATTGTATATGATGTTACCTTAAATCGGTCATTTGATCAAGATGAGTTTCTTATATTGTTGACAAATGTATTAGAAGTAAAATTGAAACACCCACAGCTATATTTAAAAATTACACCATTTTCTCAGTGACGTTTTATCGGTAATTTTTTCTACTTTTTGATATTCATTCCGATTTGACCTTTATTGGTAATTTTTCAACATTTTGCTCTTAATTTGACATTTTATGGGATAATTGTATACGGTGTTACTTTAAATCGGTCATTAGATCAAGACAATTTTCTGATATTTATTGACAAATTTTAGAAATAAAATTGAAACAACAACAGGTTTTTTTAAAAATTGCAACGTTTTCTCAGTAAAATTTTCAGTTAATTTTACTACTTTTTGGATATTCATTCAGATTTGACCTTTATTGGTAATTTTTTAACATTTTACTGTAAATTTGACATTTTTTTTGATAATTGTATACGATGTTACTGTAAATTGGTCATTTTATCATGACAATTTTCTAATATTTATTAAATTTTTCTACTTTTTGATATTCATTCAGATTTGACCTTTAATGGTAATTTTTTCAACATTTTACTGTTAATTTGACATTTTTTGGGAAAATTGTATACGATGTTACTTTAAATCGGTGATTTCATCATGCAAGATAATTTTCTAATATGTATAAACAGCTGTATTAGAAGTAGAATTGAAACAACCACAGCTTTATTTTAAATTAACACCATTTTCTCAGTACTATTTTTTCAGAAATTTTTTCTACTTTTTGATATTCATTCAGATTTGACCTTAATTGGTAATTTTTCAACATTTTACTGTTAATTTGACTTTTTTTGGGATAATTGTATATGATGTTACCTTAAATCGGTCATTTGATCAAGATGAGTTTCTTATATTGTTGACAAATGTATTAGAAGTAAAATTGAAACACCCACAGCTATATTTAAAAATTACACCATTTTCTCAGTGACGTTTTATCGGTAATTTTTTCCACTTTTTGATATTCATTCCGATTTGACCTTTATTGGTAATTTTTCAACATTTTGCTCTTAATTTGACATTTTATGGGATAATTGTATACGGTGTTACTTTAAATCGGTCATTTGATCAAGACAATTTTCTGATATTTATTGACAAATTTTAGAAATAAAATTGAAACAACAACAGGTTTTTTTAAAAATTGCAACGTTTTCTCAGTAAAATTTTCAGTAAATTGTACTACTTTTTGGATATTCATACAGATTTGACCTTTATTGGTAATTTTTCAACATTTTACTGTAAATTTGACATTTTTTTGGATAATTGTATACGATGTTACTGTAAATTGGTCATTTGATCATGACAATTTTCTAATATTTATTAAATTTTTCTACTTTTTGATATTCATTCAGATTTGACCTTTAATGGTAATTTTTTCAACATTTTACTGTTAATTTGACATTTTTTGGGAAAATTGTATACGATGTTACTTTAAATCGGTGATTTCATCATGCAAGATAATTTTCTAATATGTATAAACAGCTGTATTAGAAGTAGAATTGAAACAACCACAGCTTTATTTTAAATTAACACCATTTTCTCAGTACTATTTTTTCAGAAATTTTTTCTACTTTTTGATATTCATTCAGATTTGACCTTAATTGGTAATTTTTCAACATTTTACTGTTAATTTGACTTTTTTGGGGATAATTGTATATGATGTTACCTTAAATCGGTCATTTGATCAAGATGAGTTTCTTATATTGTTGACAAATGTATTAGAAGTAAAATTGAAACACCCACAGCTATATTTAAAAATTACACCATTTTCTCAGTGACGTTTTATCGGTAATTTTTTCTACTTTTTGATATTCATTCCGATTTGACCTTTATTGGTAATTTTTCAACATTTTGCTCTTAATTTGACATTTTATGGGATAATTGTATACGGTGTTACTTTAAATCGGTCATTAGATCAAGACAATTTTCTGATATTTATTGACAAATTTTAGAAATAAAATTGAAACAACAACAGGTTTTTTTAAAAATTGCAACGTTTTCTCAGTAAAATTTTCAGTTAATTTTACTACTTTTTGGATATTCATTCAGATTTGACCTTTATTTGTAATTTTTTAACATTTTACTGTAAATTTGACATTTTTTTTGATAATTGTATACGATGTTACTGTAAATTGGTCATTTTATCATGACAATTTTCTAATATTTATTAAATTTTTCTACTTTTTGATATTCATTCAGATTTGACCTTTAATGGTAATTTTTTCAACATTTTACTGTAAATTTGACATTTTTTTGGATAATTGTATACGATGTTACTGTAAATTGGTCATTTGATCATGACAATTTTCTAATATTTATTAAATTTTTCTACTTTTTGATATTCATTCAGATTTGACCTTTATTGGTAATTTTTTAAACATTCTTTTGTAAATTTGACATTTTTTTTGGATAATTGTATACGATGTTACCCATAATCGGTCATTTGATGAATACAATTTTCTACTATGTATTAACACATGTATTAAAAGTAAAACTGAAACCACAACAGCTTTATTTAAAAATTACATCATTTTCTCAGTAATATTTTTTCAGTAAATTTTTCTTCTTTTTGATATTCATTCAGATTTGCCCTAAATTGGTAATTTTTCAACAATTTACTGTTAATTTGACATTTTTTTGGATAATTGTATACGATGTTACTTTAAATCGGTCATTTCATCAAGATAATTTTCTAATATGTATTGACAAATGTATTAGAAGTAAAATTGAAACAACCACAGCTTTATTTTAAAGTAACACCATTTTCTCAGTTCTATTTTTTCAGTAATTTTTTCTACTTTTTTATATTCATTCAGATTTGTTCTTTATTGGTAATTTTTCAACATTTTACTGTTAATTTGACATTTTTTTGGGATAATTGTATACGGTGTTACTTTTAATCGGTCATTTGATCAAAACAAATCTCTAATATTTATTGACAAATGTTTTAGAAATAAAATTGAAACAACCTTACGTTTTCTCATTAAAATGTATTTAGATATTCATTCAGATTTGACCTTTATTGGTAATTTTTCTATATTTTACTGTTAATTTGACTTTTTTTTAGGATAATTGTATATGATGTTACCTTAAATCAGTCATTTGATCAAGATAATTTTCTAATATGTATTGACAAATGTATTAGAAGTAAAATTAAAACAACCACAGCTTTACTTAAAAAGAACACCATTTTTTCAGTATTCCTTTTTCAGTAAATTTTTCTCCTTTTTGATATTCATTCAGATTTGACCTTTTTTGGTAATTTTTAAAACATTCTACTGTAAATTTGACATTATTTGGATAACGATGTTACCTTAAATCGGTCATGTGATCAAGATGAATTTCTGATATGTATTTTTTTAGGATGAGCGAGTCAGGTGAGTGGGTGTGTTCGTATGCTTTATTACATTGTTTTATTGTGTTTTGGGGAAGGTTAACTTTCTGGTAGTAAGACCCGTCACGGCCAGGCTGGGAGACTGGATAGGCAAATGCTCACATTAAATCTGTACCGATACAGTGTGTTAAATGTCTTCCTTTTTACACCATAACCCATGGTGGTGTTCCTACAAAAGGAGGAAGATACAGAACATACATACATTGACAAATGTATTAGAAGTAAAATTGAATCAACCACAGCTTTATTTAAAAATTACACCATTTTCTCAGTAACATTTTTTGAGTATTTTTTTTCTACTTTTTGATATTCATTCAGATTTGACCTTTATTGGTAATTTTTCAACATTTTGCTCTTAATTTGACATTTTATGGGATAATTGTATACGGTGTTACTTTAAATCGGTCATTTGATCAAGATAATTTTCTAATATGTATTAACAACTGTATTAGAAGTAGAATTGAAACAACCACAGCTTTATTTTAAATTAACACCATTTTCTCAGTACTATTTTCTACTTTTTAATATTCATTGAGATTTGACCTTAAATGGTAATTTTTTAACATTTTACTCTTAATTTGACTTTTTTTTGGATAACTGTATACGGTGTTACCTGAAATCGGTCATTTAATCAAGATGAATTTCTTGTATGTTTTGACAAATGTGTTAGAAGTAAAATTGAAACAACCACAGCTTTATTTAAATATTTCACCATTTTCTCAGTACTATTTTTCAGTAATTTTTTCTACTTTTTGAAATTCATTCAGATTTGACCTTTAATGGCAACGAGCATCACTGAAGAGACATGAATTGTCGAAATGCGCATCTGGTGCAAGAAAATTGGTACCGTTAATTTTATTACTACCACTGGGTCGAAGCCTCTGCTGGTGGACTATTAGTCCCCGACGGTATCACCAGCCCAGTAGCCAGTACTTCGGTACTGGTCTGAAAATACGGATCTGTTGTGTTATTAAAATTTGCTGTTACAAAATTATATAAATTATTATAATTTAAGGAATGTATCTCCCTCATGCAAAGCTCTGATTCCTTTTACGGATTTGGCTATATTTTTTGGACCTTTTGGATTATAGCTCTTCATCTTTTATATAATCTTTGGATTTCAAATATTTTGGCAACGAGCATAACTGAAGAGACATGAATTGTCGAAATGCGCATCTGGTGCAAGAAAATTGGTACCGTTAATTTTATTGGTCAATTGAAGGTAAAATCTGAATGAAATATCCAAAAGGTGGTAAAATTTACTAAAAAGTATTATCATTCTATAATGAATGTTTGGTTGGTCCAAATTGACTTCAAATACATTTGTCAATACATATTAGAAAGTATCTCGGTCAAATGACCGATTTCAGGTAACATCAAATACAATTATCAATACATATTAGGAAGTTGTCTTGGTCAAATGACCGATTTAAGGTAACATCAATTACAATTTTCAAAAAAAAATTCAAATTTACAGAAAAAATGTCGAAAAGTTATAAAAATACCAACAACAGGTTTGCTGTTGTATTATTTACAATTATCCTATAAATATGGTCAATTGAAGGTAACATCTAAATGAATTATCCAAAAGGTGGTAAAATTACTAAAAAGTATTATCATTCTATTATGAATGTTTGGTTGGTCCAAATTGACTTCAAATACATTTGTCAATACATATTAGAAAGTATCTCGGTCAAATGACCGATTTCAGGTAACATCAAATACAATTATCAATACATATTAGGAAGCTGTCTTGGTCAAATGACCGATTTAAGGTAACATCATTGATCAATTACAATTTTCAAAAAAAAATTCAAATTTACAGAAAAAATGTCGAAAAGTTATAAAAATACCAACAACAGGTTTGCTGTTGTAGTATTAACAAATATCGTACAAATATGGTCAATTGAAGGTAACATCTGAATGAATTATCCAAAAAGTGGTAAAATTTACTAAAAAAGTATTATAATTCTATAATGAAGGTTTGGTTTGTTCAAATTGACTTCAAATACATTTTTCAATACATATTAGAAAGTATCTCTTAGTTGTCTTAGTCAAATGACCAATTAAAGCTAACATCTATACAATTATCATTTTATATTAGAAAGTTGTCTTGGTCAAATGACCGATTTAAGGTAACATCAATTACAATTATCAAAACAAAATTCAAATTTACAGTCAAATGTCGAAAAGTTATCAATATACCAACAACAGGTTTGCTGTTGTATTATTTACAATTATCCTATAAATAAGGTCAATTGAAGGTAACATCTGAATGAATTATCCAAAAAGTGGTAAAATTCACTAAAAAAGCATTATATTTCTATAATGAAGGTTTGTTTTGTTCAAATTGACTTCAAACAATTTGTCAATACATGTTAGAAGTATTTCGGTCAAATTACTGCTTTAAGGTAACATCAAATACAATTATCAATACATATTAGAAAGTTGTCTTAGTCAAATGACCGATTTAAGGTAACATCAAATACAATAATCAATACATATTAGAAAGTTGTCTTGGTCAAATGACCGATTTAAGGTAACATCAAATACAATTATCAATACATATTAGAAAGTTGTTTTGGTCAAATGATAAAAGAAATGATCAAATTAACATTAAAATGTCGAAAAGTTATCAATATACCTACAACAGGTTTGCTATTGTATTATTTACAATTATCCTATAAATATGGTCAATTGAAGGTAGAATCTGAATGAATGATCCAAAAGGTGGTAAAATTTACTAAAAAGTATTATCATTCTATAATGAAGGTTTGGTTGGTCCAAATTGACTTCAAATACATTTGTCAATACATATTAGAAAGTATCTCGGTCAAATGACCGATTTAAGGTAACATCACATACAATTATCAATACATATTAGAAAGTTGTCTTGGTCAAATGACCGATTAAAGGTAACATCAATTACAATTATCAAAAAAAAATCAAATTTACAGACAAAATGTCGAAAAGATATCACAATACCAACAACAGGTTTGCTGTTGTATTATTTACAATTATCCTATAAATATGGTCAATTGAAGGTAACATCTGAATGAATTATCAAAAAAGTGGTTAAATTTACTAAAAAAGTATTATAATTCTATAATGAAGGTTTGGTTTGTTCAAATTGACTTCAAATACATTTTTCAATACATATTAGAAAGTATCTCTTAGTTGTCTTAGTCAAATGACCAATTAAAGCTAACATCTATACAATTATCATTTTATATTAGAAAGTTGTCTTGGTCAAATGACCGATTTAAGGTAACATCAATTACAATTATCAAAACAAAATTCAAATTTACAGTCAAATGTCGAAAAGTTATCAATATACCAACAACAGGTTTGCTGTTGTATTATTTACAATTATCCTATAAATAAGGTCAATTGAAGGTAACATCTGAATGAATTATCCAAAAAGTGGTAAAATTCACTAAAAAAGCATTATATTTCTATAATGAAGGTTTGTTTTGTTCAAATTGACTTCAAACAATTTGTCAATACATGTTAGAAGTATTTCGGTCAAATTACTGCTTTAAGGTAACATCAAATACAATTATCAATACATATTAGAAAGTTGTCTTAGTCAAATGACCGATTTAAGGTAACATCAAATACAATAATCAATACATATTAGAAAGTTGTCTTGGTCAAATGACCGATTTAAGGTAACATCAAATACAATTATCAATACATATTAGAAAGTTGTTTTGGTCAAATGATAAAAGAAATGATCAAATTAACATTAAAATGTCGAAAAGTTATCAATATACCTACAACAGGTTTGCTATTGTATTATTTACAATTATCCTATAAATATGGTCAATTGAAGGTAGAATCTGAATGAATGATCCAAAAGGTGGTAAAATTTACTAAAAAGTATTATCATTCTATAATGAAGGTTTGGTTGGTCCAAATTGACTTCAAATACATTTGTCAATACATATTAGAAAGTATCTCGGTCAAATGACCGATTTAAGGTAACATCACATACAATTATCAATACATATTAGAAAGTTGTCTTGGTCAAATGACCGATTAAAGGTAACATCAATTACAATTATCAAAAAAAAATCAAATTTACAGACAAAATGTCGAAAAGATATCACAATACCAACAACAGGTTTGCTGTTGTATTATTTACAATTATCCTATAAATATGGTCAATTGAAGGTAACATCTGAATGAATTATCAAAAAAGTGGTTAAATTGACAAAAAAAGTGTTATAATTCTCTAATGAAGGTTTGGTTGGTCAAAATTGACTTCAAATACATTTGTCAATACATAAAAGAAAGTTGTGTTAGTCAAATTACCGATTTAAGGTAACATCAAATACATTTTTCAATACATATTAGAAAGTATCTCGGTCAAATGACCAATTAAAGCTAACATCTATACAATTATCATTTTATATTAGAAAGTTGTCTTGGTCAAATGACCGATTTAAGGTAACATCAATTACAATTATCAAAACAAAATTCAAATTTACAGTCAAATGTCGAAAAGTTATCAATATACCAACAACAGGTTTGCTGTTGTATTATTTACAATTATCCTATAAATAAGGTCAATTGAAGGTAACATCTGAATGAATTATCCAAAAAGTGGTAAAATTCACTAAAAAAGCATTATATTTCTATAATGAAGGTTTGTTTTGTTCAAATTGACTTCAAACAATTTGTCAATACATGTTAGAAGTATTTCGGTCAAATTACTGCTTTAAGGTAACATCAAATACAATTATCAATACATATTAGAAAGTTGTCTTAGTCAAATGACCGATTTAAGGTAACATCAAATACAATAATCAATACATATTAGAAAGTTGTCTTGGTCAAATGACCGATTTAAGGTAACATCAAATACAATTATCAATACATATTAGAAAGTTGTTTTGGTCAAATGATAAAAGAAATGATCAAATTAACATTAAAATGTCGAAAAGTTATCAATATACCTACAACAGGTTTGCTATTGTATTATTTACAATTATCCTATAAATATGGTCAATTGAAGGTAGAATCTGAATGAATGATCCAAAAGGTGGTAAAATTTACTAAAAAGTATTATCATTCTATAATGAAGGTTTGGTTGGTCCAAATTGACTTCAAATACATTTGTCAATACATATTAGAAAGTATCTCGGTCAAATGACCGATTTAAGGTAACATCACATACAATTATCAATACATATTAGAAAGTTGTCTTGGTCAAATGACCGATTAAAGGTAACATCAATTACAATTATCAAAAAAAAATCAAATTTACAGACAAAATGTCGAAAAGATATCACAATACCAACAACAGGTTTGCTGTTGTATTATTTACAATTATCCTATAAATATGGTCAATTGAAGGTAACATCTGAATGAATTATCAAAAAAGTGGTTAAATTGACAAAAAAAGTGTTATAATTCTCTAATGAAGGTTTGGTTGGTCAAAATTGACTTCAAATACATTTGTCAATACATAAAAGAAAGTTGTGTTAGTCAAATTACCGATTTAAGGTAACATCAAATACAATTATCAATACATATTAGAAAGTTGTCTTTGTCAAATGATTAAAAAAAATGATCAAATTAACATTAAAAAATTCGAAAAGTTTTATCAATATACCTACAACAGGTTTGTTGTTGTATTATTTACAATTATCGTATAAATATGGTCAATGGAAGATACATCTGAATGAATTATCCAAAAAGTGGTAAAATTGACAAAAAAAGTGTTATAATTGTATAATGAAGGTTTGGTTGATCAAAACTTACTTCAAATACATTTGTCAATACATATAAGAAAGTTGTCTCAGTCAAATGACCGATTTAAGGTAACATCAAATACAATTATCAATACATATTAGAAAGTTGTCTTGGTCAAATGGCCGATTTAAGATAACATCATTTACAATTATCAAAAAAATTGCCAAAATAACAGTAAAATGTCGAAAAGTTATCAGTTTACCTACAACAGGTTTGCTTTTGTATTATTTACAATTATCCTATATATATGATCAATTGAAGGTAACATCTGAATGAATTATCCAAAAGGTGGTAAAATTTACTAAAAAAGTATTATCATTCAATAATGAAGGTTTGGTTGGTCCAAATTGATTTCAAATACATTTGTCAATACATATTAGAAAGTATCTCGGTCAAATGACCGATTTAAGGTAACATCAAATACAATTATCAATACATATTAGAAAGTTGTCTTTGTCAAATGATAAAAAAAAATGATCAAATTAACATTAAAATGTCGAAAAGTTATCAATATACCTACAACAGGTTCGCTGTTGTATTATTTACAATTATCATTTAAATATGGTCAATTGAAGATACATCTGAATGATTTATCAAAAAAGTAGTAAAATTGACAAAAAAAGTGTTATAATTCTATAATGAAGGTTTTGTTGGTTCAAATTGACTTCAAATACATTTGTCAATACATATTAGAAAGTATCTCGGTAAAATGACCGATTTAAGGTAACATCAAATACAATTATCAGTACATATTAGAAAGTTGTCTTGGTCAAATGACCAATTAAAGGTAACATCAAATACAATTATCAATACATATTAGAAAGTTGTCTAGGTCAAATGATTAAAAAGATGATCAAATTAACAAAAAAATTCGAAAAGTTTTATCAATATACCTACAACAGGTTTGCTGTTGTACTATTTACAAGTATCCTTTAAATATGGTCAATTGAAGATTCATCTGAATGAATTATCCAAAAAGTTGTAAAATTGACAAAAAAAGTGTTATTATTCTATAATGAAGGTTTGGTTGGTCAAAATTTACTTCAAATACATTTATCAATACATATAAGAAAGTTGTATTTGTCAAATGACCGATTTAAGGTAACATCAAATACAATTATCAATACATATTAGAAAGTTGTCTTGGTCAAATGATTAAAAAGAAAAAGATGATCAAATTAACAAAAAAATTCGAAAAGTTTTATCAATATACCTACAACAGGTTTGCTGTTGTACTATTTACAATTATCGTATAAATATGGTCATTTGAAGATACATCTGAATGAATTATCCAAAAAGTGGTAAAATTGACAAAAAAGTGTTATAATTCTATAATGAAGGTTTGGTTGATCAAAACTTACTTCAAATACATTTGTCAATACATATAAGAAAGTTGTCTTAGTCAAATGACCGATTTAAGGTAATATCAAATACAATTATCAATACATATTAGAAAGTTGTCTTGGTCAAATGATAAAAAAAAAATGACCAAATTACCATTAAAAAATTCGAAAAGTTATCAATATACCTACAACAGGTTTGTTGTTGTATTATTTACAATTATCGTATAAACATGGTCAATTGAAGATACATCTGAATGAATTATCCAAAAGGTATTAAAATATACTAAAAAAAGTATTATCATTCTATAATGAAGGATTGGTTGGTCCAAATTGATTTCAAATACATTTGTCAATACATATTAGAAAGTATCTCGGTCAAATGACCGATTTAAGGTAACATCAAATACAATTATCAATACATATTAGAAAGTTCTCTTTGTCAAATGATAAAAAAAAATAATCAAATTAACATTAAAATTTCGAAAAGTTATCAGAATACCTACAACAGGTTTGCTGTTGTATTAAAATATGGTCAATTGAAGATACATCTGAATGAATTATCAAAAAAGTGGTAAAATTGACAAAAAAAGTGTTATCATTCCATAATGAAGGTTTGGTTGGTCCAAATTGATTTCAAATACATTTGTCAATACATATTAGAAAGTATCGCGGTCAAATGACCGATTTAAGGTCACATCATATACAATTATCAATACATATTAGAAAGTTGTCTTGGTCAAATGGCCGATTTAAGATAACATAATTTAAATTATCAAAAAAATAGTCAAAATAACAGTGAAATGTCGAAAAGTTATCAGTATACCTACAACAGGTTTGCTTTTGTATTATTTACAATTATCCTATAAACATGGTCAATTGAAGATACATCTGAAGATACATCTGAAGATACATCTGAATGAATTATCCAAAAAGTTGTAAAATTGACAAAAAAAGTGTTATAATTCTATGATGAGAGTTTGGTTGGTCAAAATAGACTTCAAATACATTTGTCAATACATATAAGAAAGTTGTGTTAGTCAAATGACCGATTTAAGGTAACATCAAATACCATTATCAAAATAATTGTCAAAATAACAGTAAAATGTCGAAATGTTATCAGTATACCTACAACAGGTTTGCTTTTGTATTATTTAAAATTATCCTATAAATATGGTCAATTGAAGGTAACATCTGAATGAATTGTCCAAAAGGTGGTAAAATTTACTAAAAAAGTATTATCATTCTATAATGAAGGTTTGGTTGGTCCAAATACATTTGTCAATACATATAAGAAAGTATCTCGATCAAATGACCAATAGAAGGTAACATCAAATACAAGTATCAATACATATTAGAAAGTTGTCTTTGTCAAATTATAAAAAAAATGATCAAATTAACATTAAAATGTCGAAAAGTTATCAATATACTTACAACAGGTTTGCTGTTGTATTATTTACAATTATCCTATAAATATGGTCAATTGAAGATACATCTGAATGAATTATCCAAAAAGTTGTAAAATTGACAAAAAAGTGTTATAATTCTATAATGAAGGTTTGGTTAATCAAAATTTCCTTCATATACATTTGTCAAAATATATAAGAAAGTTGTCTTCGTCAAATGACACATTTAAGGTAACATCAAATACAATTATCAATACATATTAGAAAGTTGTCTTGGTCAAATGGCCGATTTGAGATAACATCAATTACCAAAAAATTGTCAAAATAACAGTAAAATGTCGAAAAGTTATCGGTATACCTACAACAGGTTTGCTGTTGTATTATTTACAATTATCCTATAAATATGGTCAATTGAAGGTAACATCTGAATGAATTATCCAAAAGGTGGTAAAATTTACTAAAAAAGTATTATCATTCTAAGGTTTGGTTGGTCCAAATTGATTTCAAATACATTTTTCAATACATATTAGAAAGTATCTCGGTCAAATGACCGATTTAACGTAACATCAAATACAATTATCAATACATATTAGAAAGTTGTCTTTGTCAAATAATAAAAAAATGATCAAATTAACATTAAAATGTCGAAAAGTTATCAATATACCTACAACAGGTTTGCTGTTGTATTATTTACAATTATCATTTAAATATGGTCAATTGAAGATACATCTGAATGAATTATCCAAAAAGTGGTAAAATTGACAAAAAAAAGTGTTATAATTCTATAATGAAGGTTTGTTGGTCAAAATTTACTTCAAATACATTTGTCAATACATATCAGAAAGTATCTCGGTCAAATGACCGATTTAAGGTAATATCAAATACAATTATCAATACATATTAGAAAGTTGTCTTGGTCAAATGACCGATTTAATGTAACATCAATTACAATTATAAAAAAAAAATCAAATGTATAGAAAAAATGTCGAAAAGTTATCAAAATACCAACAACAGGTTTGCTGTTGTATTTTTTACAATTATCCTATAAATATGGTTAATTGAAGATAACATCTGAATGAATTATCCAAAAAGTGGTAAAATTTACAAAAAAAGCCTTATAATTCTATAATGAAGGTTTGGTTTGTTCAAATTGACTTCAAATACATTTGTCAATACATGTCAAAAGTATTTAGGTCAATGACCAATTTAAGGTAACATCAAATGCAATTATCAATACATATAAGAAAGTTGTCGTGGTCGAATGACCGATTTAAGGTAACATCAATTACAATTATCAATAAAAATCAAATTTACAGTAACAAGTCGAAAAGTTATCAATATACCAACAATAGGTTTGCTGTTGTATTTTTTTACAATTGTCCTATAAACATGGTCAATTGAAGGTAACATCTGAATGAATTATCCAAAAGGTGGTAAAATTTACTAAAATGTATTATCATTCTATAATGAAGGTTTGGTTGGTCAAAATTGACTTCAAATACATTTGTCAATACATATAGGAAAGTATCTCGGTCAAATGACCGATTTGATGTAACATCAATTACACTTATCTGATATCAATACATATTAGAAAGTTGTTTTAGTCAAACGACCGATTTAAGGTAACATCGAATACAATTATCAATACATATTAGAAAGTTGTTTTAGTCAAACGACCGATTTAAGGTAACATCGAATACAATTATCAATACATATTAGAAAGTTGTCTTGGTCAAATTACCGATTTAAGGTAACATCAATTACTATTATAAAAAAAAAAAAATTACAGTAACATGTCGAAAAGTTATCAATATACCAACAGCAGGTTTGCTGTTGTATTATTTACAATTGTCCTATAAATATGGTCAATTGAAGGTAACATCTGAATGAATTATCCAAAAGGCGGTAAAATTTACTTAAAAAGTATTACCATTCTATAATGAAGGTTTGGTTGGTCGAAATTGACTTCAAATACATCTGTCAACACATATAAGAAAGTTGTTAGTCAAATGACCGATTGAAGGTAACATCAAATACAATTATCAAAACATATTAGAAAGTTGTCTTGGTTAAATGGCCGATTTTAGATAGCATCAATTACAATTATCAATACATATTAGAAAGTTGTCTTGGTCAAATGATCGATTTAAGGTAACATCAAATACAATTATCAATACATATTACAAAGGTTTCTTGGTCAAATGATCAAAAAAATGGTCAAATAAACAGAAAAATGTCGAAAAGTTATCAATATACTACAACAGGTTTGCTGTTGTATTATTTACAATTATCCTATAAATATGGTCAATTGAAGATACATCTGAATGAATTATCCAAAAAGTGGTAAAATTGATAAAAAAAATGTTATAATTCTATAATGAAGGTTTGGTTGGACATAATTTACTTCAAATACATTTGGGAATACATATAAGAAAGCAGTCTTGGTCAAATTACCTATTTAAGGTAACATCAATTACAATTATAGAAAAAAAATCAAATTTACAGTAAAATGTCGAAAAGTTATCAATATACTAACAACAGGTATGCTGTTGTATTTTTTTTTTTACAATTTTCTTATTAATATGGTCAATTGAAGGTAAAATCTGAATGAATTATCCAAAAAGTGGTAAAATTTATTAAAAAAGTATTATAATTTTATAATGAAGGTTTCGTTGGTTGAAATTGACTTCAAAAACATTGACATTTGTCAATAAAGTATCTCGGTCAAATGACCGATTTAAGGTAACATCAAATACAAGTATCAATACATATTAGAAAGTTGTCTTGGTCAAATGACCGATTTAAGGTAACATCAATTACTGTAATTTCGGATATTGCAAGTCACAGACTTTTCAAGCCAGTTCGCATTGGAAAAGATGAAAAAAAGAAAAGATCTTTTCTAAATCTTTCCTTTGCTAACAAAGGTCTCGATGGCGTCAACCTTGGCAATATCCTTCATCATAAATTAGTTCAATCGAAAATACCTCCTTATTTTAAAGAACAGTCTGTACCAATAATTTCTTATACCTATACCAAACCTATTGCAACTAAAATTTTCAATTACAAACGCGTTTTGCAGGATCTCGATATTGACGACTTCAAGTCTAAACCTCCTGATTGCACTTGTGCTAGTTCCCAATTCACATATACTCCTGCTGGCCACGTTATTACCGGTGACCTTAACGTTGTTAATAACACTTCTCTACGAAACGTGTTATCGAAAGGTCCGAAATATCGTTAGCCTAAATCCATCAATTGGAAATACAACCAACAATCAATCAATAATAGTTTTGTTCAAGTTTACATCGGCTAATTTGATCGGATTCACTTTTGAAATCATTTAATTTTGCATTGATATTTTTTCACATTTATGAGGGATTTTCTAAAATTGTACCGCCAAAATATTATATGTAGGCCTATCTGATGCCGGCTTGACTTCGTGCTTTTCCTCCTTTTATACTATGATAAATCAGATAGTTTTCTCAAAAATTGAACAGGAAAATACCTATGTGCAGCATCTCCTCGTTATCAATCAAAAATTCTGCTGTACGTGGAGCTGAGTTCATCTGAAGCCTAACTGAATTTAGCTGCTCTATGGTGGAAATTAGGACTTCAAAATCTTCTACAAAGATCTTTAATCAGATTTCAAATGCTCTGTATTTTCCGTTTTTGTTCTTTTAATTCTTTTGGCTGATGGAATTGGAAGTTCAATATATGAGCCGCGTCGGATAGAAATCGACCTTATGCAACTCGACATCAAACCAAATAACGTTACGATAAAGTTTCACAAGTTTTCATACAGGTAGTTTCTGACGTTATAAAAAAAGATAACATGTCGCTATCTTTCAAAACTACGTTTTTTCAAAAGAATTATTCTGGGGACATTTCTGGTCGGATTTCAATGTACTAGGTACCAATAAAAGCAGAAGTGTCACAGTTATATTTGTTTATTTGGATAGATTTAAACGTTTTAAATTTTTGGCAATATAACTAGTATTGTTTTTGTTCAGAAATTTCTTATGTATTTCAACGAAAAACTGTTATACATGTTCATTTCATGAGAAACAAAAGTAATGCACGACAAAACTATGACAAATTAAACTAGTATACTTAAGACGATTCTCCGTCTTTTAACTCCGTATTTCTGAAAATCCAACATAATATGCCTTCGCAATTATTTTTTTAGTGGAGTTTTATATGGTAAAAAAAAATATACGGGAAAACAATACAATGTTAATCTTATTAAATCCGGCCTTTAGCTAACGTATTCCATACAATTAGGGCAAAACTAGTATATTATTTCTGATAAGTTTAGTAAAAAATGCCGATTATCTTTCACGGAAACCGCCTCATCCGGTCCGACATAAACATTTCCAAATTATCCGGGAACTGTCACCTGCGTGTCGTCTGCTTTAATACAAAAAAATGTTCCTGAATCCTGTCCTTTTCTAAATAACATATTTCTCAACCTTAGTATCAGTTTTGACTAACAGGAATACATTGTTTGCTAAGGTATATTGAACTATTTTTACGTTCACGATCTATTTTTACATTTTATACAACGTGAAAGTAATATCTATTTTAGTAAAAGTTATTTTTATTTCGTTCAGTGGCATAACATCTCTTAAAAAAATAATTGTATACAATTCTTGAGCTTAACTAAAGTACTAAACTACTAATATTAATTTTCTAAAAATCTATTTCTGGTAGTTTAAAACGATTTGTTCTGTATTGCAAAACTTTGCTACACACATGACACAATGACACACGCAAAAACAAAATAAAGTCAAATGTTATTCATATCATTGTACCGTTGCATTTTGGAAAATTAAAAAAGAAAAAACGACAACACAAATATACAATATTAAACAAAGACCAAGAAGTGCTCTACGTGCATTTTTTTGTACTATTTGCTTGCAATTTATCTGCTCTTATCTATTCAGAAATTTAGAAATGTTTTGCGTGTAATTTATGTTCAATGACATTTCTATTTAGAAATTGAGAGAAAGAGGGAAACACTTGCATAATACATGTATGTCAAAAACTAATAACTTTCAAAATAAACCCTTTGTAAACCTCCTTTTTCATATCCCGACATTAGTATTCGGGCAATAAAAATTCCCGATCTATGCATCCGTGGGTCTTATAATTTTGTGTCCGTCCGTCCGTCTGCGTGATTGATGTAACAATTTTGAAAGATGTAAACTGTGATGTCGGATTAATAAATAATAAACAAAAACTTCATCTAAAAAACCCGTTTATTTTAAAATTTGAACTTCTGTAATTTAAATAGATAGTATTTGAAATTTTGATCTACCTGTCACAAATCACTGGTCGCGCTTTGTGCCATTATAGTTGACAACTAGTCGTATAAAATTTCTCCTGGTTCAATTTGTCTTTAAATTCATTCCTTTTTAATGTTGTAGTAAATTTCTGAAATGGACTGGTTCAATAACATAGGATGCGAAGAACTAGAAAATGAAGCAGTTGCCTATTCTGAACAATGCATAGGGTCAACACAAGAGGTTTGGGCATCAGGCAATAATGAACTGAATGTGACTGATAACAGCGATTCCGATATTCGAAGTGACGAATCTGATATTGAAAATACATGTGACACAATTCAAGCTAGGGCCCGGGAATTTTATTTTTATTCCGTCATTCAAGATCAATCGGAAAATACATGTTCTCTTAATCAAAATGATGAATTAGAGGATCCTTCCCGACTTCGAATAAATGCTCTTTTTGTTAACGACTGTAATTATACACAAAAATGTTTTACAAAGCTTTCCACATTCAGAGAATAGGCCTATGAGGTATCATTATCTGTTTGTGAATTTACAAAAGCAGAGCGTAACATATACTTATGTATACATGTATATTTAATATGTGTTCGCTGCTACCAGGCTTAGCCTTGGGGTATCTGAAGATTTCCTTAGTTTTGAAAGGACCATGTCGGCTGAGCGCTAAGTTTTCGGATGCATGAGGACGCTCTGCTGGGTTGTCTTTTGAGTTCAGTTTTTCAAATGAAACTTGTAAAACTTTGTCCAAATTCAAGATGTTGACTAATCGGACCAATAACATTCTGACTAAAGAACTTGGCGGAGCTTCAGAAGGACCATTATCTACAACAGATATCCAGTTTTTCTTCAAATTATCAGTTTATTCATTCCTAAATAAGTTGTCTAGAGCAGGAATGGTCAACAGGTGGAACAATTCATTGAAACATCTAAATACAGTCGCTGGCTCATAAAGAGAAATGTTAATGAGTGTAACAGGTTTTCCAGATCTTACAACATTCATCACTGTTAAATTTTCAGTCTCTAAGACATAATTTGTACATAATGTTTCTAAAAATAAATGTGTCATTGGTGTGCATGCATTTGTTCTTGATTGGTCAAACTGGTGGTCCATTCTAGAAGTTTTTGTCCAACTTTTACCCATATTCTGTATTGGATCTATGTCAGCACACAGTTTACCCTTAGCATCTTTGGCATCAACAATATAATCGTTTTTGAATTCAGTGCTCCTTTTCAGTTGATAATTAACATTTGACCTGCAATAATGGGTATTTATTCTTTCCTCCACCATCCCAATACGTGGTAGCTTCTTTAATGAAAAATTGGCATTAACATTGTGTCCTGCATGATGTCTCTTAGCTTGGTAGGTGTTAGCTTTGAAATTTAGGTGAATACTGGTCATATCATTCCTGACAGTCAGTAATGCTTTTCCCATATCTTTGTGCTTAGCTATCTTATTTGGTAATTTCATCTCTTGCCCTCTGTAACGACTGTTTGCATTTTGCTCCATTAAGTTTGCTGACAGCATTCACACTGTACAGTTCAATTAGAATTGCCTTATCTAACTGAGTGTCTGCTAAAGAAATATAATTTTTAAAGTCTTCTAGAGCTGTGTGCAAATTGCGGTTTGCAGTTTCTTGAAAGTTATTTGAATTATCAATAGAATCTACAAATGACTGAATATTCCCTTTCCTGTATTCCATTATATAACCCACTTTGTTGATATAAATTTGCATAATTGGTAAAACTCTAGAAAGTGTTTCTACGACTACAGCAGACATTTTTTCTTTTGATGGATTCAGTCGGTTTATTGAGATATTGAAGTTTAAATGCTGCCAAAAGCTTACTTGGGGTTTGAGTTTTAACAAGCGGCCCATTGGTCAGTAGAAATTCACCACAAGCCACTACAGCATGCATGCATGTGGGCACGTTCCTCCTTTCTAACTTCCAATTTCAGTCTGTTTTTTAGTTTCATTGTCTCTTCTTTCACACTCTTCTGTATTTTCTCCTCAAACTGACATCTTTCTAAATATAGTGGGGTATTTAAAGAATTCTGTTCGACTGTTGTTATTTGTCTAATATTGTCTCTTGTATGATTTTTCGCAGCGATAAGACCCATGTTATTGTAAAACTCTTTGCTCAATCCATGGTACATATCCTCTGTCAAATTGAAATTATCATGCTCCTCTGGAAAATAGTATGCGTATGTTATATCCATGAAGTTATTGCCTATATCATTTGTAGAAATATCATTTTCACTTGCTTTATCCTCTATATCTCTGTTAACTCCAAGTGGGTCAATCTGAAATGTTGATGAAGAATTCATAACAAATTGTCATCTTGGGCAGAAACAAAAATTTATTTGACTATCAAATTATTTTTATATAACCTATTTTCATTCAAATTGAATTACTTATAAATTATTGTGAACATTAGGTTTTTATTCAATTTTATGCTGAATCTATATATAACTTTGGTTTGAGTGTTCCTGATGAACTAAAATCCAGAAAAGCCCTTCGGACACATGTATTATTAAAGGTGCTGTTTTCATTTTTTGTATCAAATAGTTTTTATTAATAGTTTTAGTGACATGGAAATTGTTCAAGACACTATTGCAGAAGTCCGGAAATTGAATGATACCAGATTTCCGTTACTGACATTGATCCACAGGATGAAATTTGACAGAGAGACTAACAAGTTTTCATGTTAAAACATTTCATTCAGGCCAAACTATGGCAACAAAGAGAACAGACTGTGAAGCTCTGAAAGAGCCAGTGGACAAATGTCTGATAGAGGCCAAAGAACAGGCATATCAGTCGGTATTAAGTATATTAGATACCCGTGTGCAAGAACTGAATTCCACTTTCAGCGCTGTGTTAAATTTCTTACTTTGACATAAACAGCCCACCTAGTGGAGGGGCTAGAACTAAGCTAGCCAAAGAGGCAAACAATATAAATGAGGAATATACTCTTAAACTAAGAAAATTCGTTACGGATATGAGAAACAAATCTCGCTCCAACAATGATAGCCCTAGTGGGCCGACCAGAAAAAGAGACGAAAGGAGAACCCCATACTCCAGAAATGAGAGACGGGATAAGACTCCCAAAACAGATCTTAACAGAGAGACAATGATTCTAAAAACAATGACCTGTTGAAAATTTTTAAGGACTTCATTAAAATTCGCTAATGCTTGTGAATAGACATACTTTGTTGTGTATCTTAAACCTATGTATACACATGTATCAATACTATACAGTTTATTATTATACATGTTCACAACTCTGTTGTAGTTATCTTTGATTAATAAAAGTCATCTGATCCAATACCTAAATATTGATTATCTTTGAAATATGGAAGTTATACTATTAGATTAGCAAACCACCATGTATTCATCGTTATATCATGTAAAACCCTAGAAGGAACATGGAAACACATATAAATCATATAATTGTCAATGAGATATGGAAGTTATACTATTATATTAGCAAACAACCATTCTTCATCGATATATCATCTAAAACCCTTAGACAACATCAAAACTGATAACAGGTTAACACGACCGACAAGAACACGGAAAGTGTATACTATTATACTAGTAAACACTATCCAGTCATCACAATATCAGTGTCCAAACAAACATGAAATATGTGCCACTGGACACTAATCTAATAACAATCAAACATGCATCGTTATATCAACGGATGTTATGCTATTATAATAGCAGACGAACCTAGGTCATCACACTATATCGTCTTAAACATACATGAAATATGTGCCACTGGACGTAAAACAAACACAAATCAATCATACATCATGATATCAAAGGTAGTTATGCTATCATACTAGCAGACGAAATTACTTCACCCCATTAACACTGTCTGAAAGATACATGAAATATGTGCCACTGGACATCAAAAAAGCAAACAAGAAATCATTCATCAAAGTATCTCAATGAGAAAGCCTACAAAATGTGTTTTAATAAATACAAATGAAATGCATGGCAGTGAAAATTTTACATGTTAAACTGTAATAATTCCAAATTATAAGCTGTATAATCTGTTTCTGTTTATCTTCTGTTCTTATACT
Source organism: Mytilus trossulus (assembly GCF_036588685.1). Taxonomy (NCBI): domain Eukaryota; kingdom Metazoa; phylum Mollusca; class Bivalvia; order Mytilida; family Mytilidae; genus Mytilus; species Mytilus trossulus. Next base: position 85,554,650 of record NC_086377.1, on the reverse strand, counting down.
TGTGTGATCTAGAATTGAATGGCGATTTTAGAGGGAGAGAAAGTAATGAAAGTAGGCGTCAAGAAAATGCTAAGCAAATCAGGACGGAAAAGATATATATTGCTATGCTAAAATACAGAAATACGCGGTTGGAAAATCTCGACTCGCCAGCTCAACTCTCAATGAATAGAAGACTGAGGACAACTGTTCCGACAATAAAGAACCGTTTGAAACCAAAATGAAACAACAAAAAATGAATCAAAAACAAAACAAATTACGATAAAAGTTCAAAACGATTACCTGAATTACAACCGAATGACACTATTCGATTCAAGCACAAACCTAAAAGAAAATGGGACTGTTGTAAAAAATAATCGCACTCCGAAATCATATGTGACTGAAACACCAGAAGGGCAAATTTTCAAAAGAAACAGAAAACATTTAATGAAAACAAAAGAAGACAAAATCGGACAAACATCTTTAGAAGAAGCAAATGAAAACAATCACAACGACAATATAACTGATGAACAATCTACAGAACCATCGTTTGTTAGAAGTGAAAGATATGTCATAAAACCTACTCGAGCATATATGGTGATTTCAATAAGTATGGCTCAAACTTTAAACTTGGTTTGAATGATCGATATGTTCTAAGTTTGTTTCCAGAGGTCTTATTTTGTCTTTTATCATGAAATAATTCTTGTTTCCATATGTTACAATACTTTAAATATAATTTCTTTTTCCCCATATTTTTATAGTACTTGATACTCCTTTAAATTAAGTAAGTAAGATAGCAATAATACTACTACCCCAAGAATTCTTATCAACTTTAGATAACGTATTCGAATCTTACACAACTTATACACTAGAGTCGATAAGTCGATTTCGTACAGACGGGTAATTACCGTACATTTTACTATATTCATATCACTTATCGAACTTAAGGTCATGCATATCACATATACAGTCAAGTTCTCGCCCTGATGGCCATGTATTATTTGCAACTAAACGTTACTGAGTGTGTGTGTATGTGTAAACGGTTACTGTCTGAAACGCAATTCCGTCATAATCATATCTAAATTGATACTTATAATTTATTGCAGCTTTTATACAAACAAACATCTTAGGACAATTCCTTTTTGGTCCTTCTTTAGCATATATACTCAATTTTCCCAATATATAATCAAAGTTGCAGTTAATTGATATATCTTTAAATGTTTATTATGTAGTATTCTGTGATAAAAAAAAATACTGCCAGAATCTACATCACGACCTGGAGCTTTTATACTGTGAATTTAAGTAAAGATTGAAGAATTTGTCATTTCCAATTAGCAATTATATTTTGTATTTAATCAATGTACGGAATTACACATCAAGGTGTACGGAAATAAACGGCAGCCGTACGATATTAGCCATAGTGACTTTTCTGTTCGATATACTCATTCTCGGTATTTTAGGTTGTATGGGAAGGAAAAAGTCAAACATTTATACAATCTACGAACGTTCTACTTGCCGGATTCTTTCTAAAATATTGTAGTATCACACAGGGAACCAAATGACATTCATTTAGGACTAAAAGTGTACGGAATTACCCGGATCGACTCAAATTAGTTATGTGGTTATATGACCATCGCACCCAAATAAGTCTCCTTAATTCGACTTAGTAAATCAAAAATACATTGCATTGAATTGAATTACTGTACTTTTCAGTTCCATCTGGAATATGGCAGGCTTCAAACGTTACATGAGGAAGAAAAGGTTTTACATGTGATAAGACGTTTGGGTCAGGATGGAAAAATAAGGGCAGATGTTGCAATGACAGAACATGTTGCAAATGTAAGAAGACATGCGGTGCAAGGAATAGTTTTAATCGCTATTGTTCAAATCAAATGAAATGCATAGGAATTGATAAAGTTGAGAAAGAGCGTAAAACACAACATAGGTTTCTGACACAGAATGAATGTGGTACAAGAACTTAAACTAAAAAAAATAAAATTAGACATTTAACTTTTATGGTCCAATAACCAAAATCTTAATAAATGGTTAGATTCAGCAAATCAAATTACCCCAAGAATTTACTTTTTGATGAAATCTAAAAAAGTTCAATTTAGGACCCTCGAGACCTTAATGTGGACCAATTATCAAAAATCTAAATGCATGGTTAGTTAGATTCAGCATACATCGAAAACCCCATATATTCCTTTTTTGTTAAAATCAAACAAAGCTCAATTTTAGACCCCGATTTTGGAACAGCTTTGAAACTGGACCTATTAATCAAAATAAAATTGAGGATGGAAAGGGGGAATTAGTCAAAGAGACAACATCCCGACCATAGAGAAAACAACAACAGAAGGTAACCAACAGGTCTGCAATGTAAATAGAAATTCCCGCACCCGGAGGCGTTCTTCAGCTGGCCCCTAAACAAGTATATACTAGTTTAGTGATTGTGAACGCCGTACTAATTTCCAAAATTGTACAAGAAACTAAAATTAAAATAATACAATACTAGCAAAGACCAGAGGCTCCTGACTTGGGACAGGCGCAAAAATACGGCAGGGTTAAACATGTTTATGAGATCTCAGCCCTCCCCCTATACCTCTAGCCAATGTAGAAAAGTAAACGTATAACAATACGTACATTTAATAATTCAATTCAAGAGAAGTCGTAGTCTGATGTCAGAAGATGTTACCAAAGAAAATAAACAAAATGGCAATTGTACATTAATAACATCAGTAGGTAGACTAATAGCAGTTTTACAACATGTTTAAATTCAGCATATCAAAAACCCCAAGAATTCAATTTTTGTTGAAATCAAACAAAAGTTTTATTTTAAACACACTTGAAAACTGGGTCCATAATCAAAAATCGAAGTACATGATTCAGCATATCAAAGAATACCAAGAATTCATTTTTTCTTAAAAATCAAAATAAGGTTAAAATATTGAAAACAACACGTTATTAATTTCTTGCGTCCGAAGCGCTTTTCTGGATTTACCTTCATCAGGAACGCTCAAAGCCAAACATTTGAAATCCGAAGATGTATAAGTACCGAAACCGTTAATTTTGGACCCGTAGGACCACTGGAGGACATAATGTAGACCAATTTGAAAACTGGTCCAAAACTTAAGAATCTACATACACAGTTCGAATCGGCATATCAAAGAACTCTAAATATTCAATTTAGGATGAAATCGAAGAAAGTTTAATTTTGCAACCTTTCGGCCTCTAATTCCTATACTGTTGAGACCAAAACTCCCCAAATCAATCCCAACCTTATATTTGTGTTCATAAACTTGTGTTTAAACTTCATAAATTTCTATTTCCTCAAACTAAAGTTATAGTGCGAAAACCAATGTATCATCGTAAAAAATTGTTTGCAGTCGTATAAAAAGTAGAGGGCACACCAATGTCTTAAATGATGCCTATAGTGACTACCAACAAGATCGGTCGAGTGTTGGTTACTTAACGTCCAGCAAATATCTCATGCATGTTCGGAACGAGAAAAAATAAACAATTAAAACAGTCCTACGGTGTTGTCGTAGAGACCATCCGGGGTGATTGTCGGCGAAATTAAAACTGCCACTGTAAAATGATGATACATATACTGCCTTGTAAATAAACTCATCACATATACCAGGACTAAATTTAGTATATACGCCAGACGCGCGTTTCGTTTACTAAAGACTCATCAGTGACGCTCGAATCAAAAAAAGTTTAAAATGCCAAATAAAAAACCAAGTTGAAGATCATTGAGAACCAATATACCTAAAGGTTTTGCCAAATACAGCCAAGTTTATCTATACCCGAGGGAGACAAGCTTTAGTATTTCAAAACAATCAAAAATTTGTAAACAGTTAATTTATACATATAACTATAACCATTTCAATGCAACTGCTACTTATGGACCACTAAATGAGTTATTGTTGGGGTTCTTAACGTGCAAAGAGCGTGGTAATCTCATTATACGAGACATATAATTTAACGTCCCATCTCTTACCGGACGTTGCTGCTCACTTGATACATTTCTTATGAGATAACAAATCCGGTAAATAGTATAATTCGGTAGGTCTCATTTATGAAAGGGAAGGAGATTGTAGTTACGACGTAAGAAACATATCCGATATCATTCGTGAAATTGTTATTCCATAACGGTCAACCAACTTGTAATTGCATTCGTAAAATTAACTAAGATATGATTTGAACTTCACCATTTCGAACTCTTGATTTAATAGCTTCGTTGTGAATAACAACCCTCTATCAAGAACATCATGATAGGAAATGCAAGCACGGGAATATCGTATCAATTGGGAGATATACACACCGTGTGCAGGTGCTGGTGCAATGTTGCTACTCAGAAATGGTCAAACAGACTCATATATTATCCAAGACCGGTATTTAACTGCTTACAATGGTCAAGCGTGTCAAGTATTAGAGATTTATTGTTTCATGAACTTTAGCAGATGTTTGATTATACCGTTAAATTTAATGTATGAATGATACATCCCGCACAGCCAAGCGGACGCCCCACTTCGGCAAGCGTTTTACTGCCGGTCGGGAGAAGACCAAGTGACCATATTTATATACCCCAGTCACCCTTGGGGATTACATTTTTCGAATTATGATTTGAATTCAAATTACTTTTTCATTCGGTGGTGAACAATTCCCAATGCCATAGACAATTCCAGTTAGTAACAAGGTGCCTTATTAGCGATACGGAATTGTAATATAATTGTGTGTGTGGGTAGGATCTCACTGTGTATATAGTCTCAGCACTGCAACACATTTGGTGGAGGCATCACTGCATATAAAGACTACAAGTAATACATACTAACGTAAGGTTCCTCTACTAAGGGGGTTAAATATACAGAGGTAAGGTAAGATACTTGTCTCGATATACCTAGAAAGACAATTAAATTTTGTACAGGTAAAAAAAAATACTGATTTTACATAAAATAAAAGGAATCATATAATTTAATCTGTAATGTCTCATCGGTAGATTATACAGGATATCACTAAAGGTATGGTCAAACACGTAACACCATTGAAGGTACAACCCAGATAGCAAACATGAGTTGGGCCCACGTTGGCATTCTGTTGGCAACATTGTTGGGCCAACGTTGGAAAACTATGTTGGGCCACCGTCATTTTGCTCATCGGCCCTTCGTTGGCCCAACATGTTCTGTCTTTGTTGGGCCAACATCAGTATGCCAACAAAGATAACTATTTGCTAACAATCTGCCAACAGTCTACCAACGTAGTCTAGTTTTGAAATTATGTTGGGCCATTGTTGGTCGTACTACAGTTTGCCAACCTTTTACAACATTTTGTTATGCTTACCATATTATTTTTTACAAGTAATCAGTATATTATGAACTATACTGTATTGTATATTAGATAAAATACAATCAACTGTCAATTGGAGAGTGAGACAAGCACTCGTGTCACAATGATCAGAAGAAATTACAGCTAATTTTTCCAATGAAACTATATTCAAATTTTATTTATTTTTTTGGGCTGGTTTTAAAAAAATTTTGTTTGCGCAAAAAAATATTCAAACAATAAGATAAATACATTAAGATGACTACACAGATTTGAAAATATTAGATAAAGAGAATGAAGAGCACATCTTTTTGTTTGCACTTTGGAATAATATTTAAAAAATAAATAAAAATCTGTGGTATAAAACGGGGAGATAAGTACTTAATACGTTGGCATATTGTTGGCACAATGTTGGCTTATATTTCAATATTGTCATGAAATATATCCTAAGAATGAGCATTCAAATAAAGTTTGTTTAAAATTGGTTCAGTGGGTTCAGTCAGAAGATCTTACACTGAACCAATGGACGACATAAGTCGAATATCATTGGACCAACTACTTAAATAAAAGTAAGAAAATGTTGGGCCAATATTTGGCCAACCCAAATACAAAAATGACAGTTGGTGCCAAGTTGTTGGGCCAACAATGTCAAAATAACTGTTGGCTGAGTGTTGTTTGGACAACGAGGGGCCAACAGTGTCAAAATAACTGTTGGCTGAGTGTTGTTGGGCCAACGTTGGTCTCGTGTTGTCCTGCCAACGCCAACTGTTTACCAACTGTGCCAACTAATCACCAATGTTGGCCCAACAAAGTATTGCTATCTGGGAATCTTCAAGGTTCATCTTTAAATAAAACTAAATGCATACGATTTAAGTCTTTACCTTCGATACCACAATACTATAAACGACAAATTTATTTTCCATTACCTGAATGACGTAAGAAAATATAATAGTCACTTCATGTCCTGTAACTTGCTGAATTAAGGTGGCAGAAACCAGTTATTTTACAATAAATCTTTAGAATTTCATGGATTTATGATTTAATTTTCTTGAAAATTCATTCAAGCTTATATACAAATAAAATGTATGGTTTCAAGGAACCAAGATGTGTGCGTGCTTATGTAAATATATAGAAAATCTTTAAATGTGGGTGTCTGTCCAGCATGGAGATTTAAAAATTTATAAATGCATTGTAAATAAGGCAAAAAATGTGATGCTCTGATACAAATCTATTGCTCACCTGCAGAATCCTGCTAAAAGCCGACAAGAATTTTAGGCAAAATTAAATTCAAGAGATAAAGGATATTTAGTGAATTAGAGCATTGTCCGAACCTATCCTTACCATCAAAATCTCAAGATATTTTTGTTTACAAAAAAATGAATATTTTCACTACTTTGATTGGATGCCGTCAAGTGAGGAGACCACAATTTTGACATCTGATTGGACCCATGTGTGAAGGAAATCCCCAACCTGTGTATGCAACTACTTACTTGTGTAGTATACTAGCTTAGAATTTACATTCAATTATTTTTTTAGTCCACATGATGCAATTATATACCTCAATGCTTTACTATAACAAAATTTCTGCGTGGGACACAATAGACAAGACAATAGACAATATTTTATTGGCACAAACGCATTTACAATAAATGGTAATGACCGAATGGATAAACAATTTGCTATACATGGTAGTAAAATACAAACAATTATATATATATGTGAATAAACGATTAAAGGTATAATGAAAATCTATTACAATAGATTACTTCTTGCATTAAAACAATTTGTTACGAAAGAGGAAGATAATTTTAGTGCCTTATAGGATGTATTATTAAGTATGAGATTTATTATATTTTTATCACACAATGTGGTTACACTTTTTCCTGTAATATTAAACATTTTTAATACAAAAGACTCTCTAATACTGGAGTAACCGCTACAGTGTAGCAACATGTGCTGTTCATTTTCAATTTCTCCACTTTTACAGATTTCACAAATTCTTTGATCTCTGGGCATTTTTAAATATCTTCCTCTTTCAATGGCACATGTTCTGGTACACCAAAACTGGTACCTGCTACCTAATTTCGTGCAATATATTTTCATGATGAAATATATCCTGTAAGTGTTTAAAATTGCAGAAAATATACCTGTCATGACCTTCGTTCGGCGGCGCATGTGTAGGTGGGGTTGCGATTGACAACAATTGAACCGATTTAAATTTATTCGTTACTTACTGATCGATGCACTTATTTTTCAAGAATTTTTGGAAAATTAATTTGTCATTTACAGTATGAGGAGATCCAATGGAACGGTTGAAGCTGGGGTCGTTTTTAATGCGGCTTATTTCTGATATAAAATCAACAAAGTACTCAAAGGGAGGATATGCGACAGAATTCTCCAATTTGTAGCGAGCTGCTCGATTGGTCAATTTTTCTTGTATAGAATACGGGAGCTTTTCCACGATAGGTTGAACGCCAACAGAAGAATAAAAATAGGCTAACAGCGTACTGTATGCAGGTTGTGATTATACGTAAAGAATTTCGGATTATGCTGCAAGCTCGTACAGTTTTACATTGTCCTTGTTAGAAAGTTTCGGAAATGATGAAACTCGTGTTTTGAGAGGGCTTTCAATTTTATCTGGTGAACCGTATCTCCCGTCTAGTCGTGACCATAATTTGGTTAAACCTTTCGAAGGATTGATGATGTTAGATGCTCCTATACTAATTGCGTAGTTGCTGGATTCGTGACCAAGCCATTTCAACAATAGATCTAATTGTTCGTAATCGGTTACTACAAGCTCGTTCATTACACTTGTGAAGCTTGACTTCCAAACTGCATACATTCCTGGTTTGTCGTTGAAGTTAGTGAGCCTCGAAAATAATAGATCCTTTTTAAGCAGGACTTGTGATAGTTCAGTACTTCTTTTGTGTGTTCTCGCGTCTTCGTGTTTTGTTTCTTGTTTAACATTGTAATTTGGATGGAGAGTTGTCTCATTGGCACTAAAACCACATCTTCCTATATCTTCTTAATCAAATTAAATATATCATAATGCACAATTTAACATTTATCAAAACTCCATATCAACTTCCTCAATTAGTTCGAGAATTTTTGTTGCAAGATCCTGGTCTTAAAGTCCAAGTGAAATGATATCATCTTCACAGAATACATAAGAAATATTCTCTACTAAACAGTCAATGTTTCGCTGTCAATTTACAGCTGACGGTTGAGGCCTTCTTCACATAAGTAATGATTAAAGTCAATGACACTGTCCTTCAAAATTTTTAATTTCTGGTCATTGAATTGTCTGGCAATTGGACCTGATTCAAAATTGTTTTCAGGTGATATATGTATATTATAGAATTCAAAGTCTACGCAACAACCACAAGTGCAATTAAACCGACAGTAACTGCAACACTGATATAAAGGTTTTGTGCTGTTCACATGGTTACCTTGTTCAAGAAGCTCATCATTGTCTAGCACAAAATATATAGTTAACTCAAGTCTAATACATTCCTTTGTTTGGAACACATTTCTCACACCTGCATTGCAACGTCTTTCCACCACGCCCTACACGACCAAGTTCTTGAATAAGATCAACTATAGTTTTTGGTGCACCATAAAATATGACATTGTAAAAGCCAATCGTATCTATACCCATTCCTAAGGCGCTTGTTGCTATCTCAACTTTAATGCTACTGGTTGGTTCTTTTTAACATTCCATTATTCTTTTGTTACTGTCAGGCGAAGTTACAGAATGGAACATCTGGACTTCTTTACAATTTGGAATTTCCGTTGATATGTATGCATAAATGTTAGCTGCATCCTTGATTGATGTACAAAATATCATTGTTTTGGGTAAAGCTTTGTCACAGAGTCCATCAACTAACCAGCACATGGCCATTTCTACGGTACTCAATATTTTGTTCACAACGAGCTTTATATTTGGTTTATTTGGATAATCCTTATTTCAACTGCATTTGGATACAACTGCAAAACTTTCAATACCCTCTTTGATTGTTGGTTGCTTAACGTCCAGTAGCAAATATTTCATGCATATTCAATACGAGAATAAGTTCACAATAAATACAATAGGTAGGTTGATACGATAGAGATCATCTTGGATGATGTTCGGGGAAATTTGGACTGCTACTAGAAAATGAGGGTTTATTGGATAGGTACAGAAATTTTGCCTTGCAACAGGCCACCTACGGACCCCTTAAGAGTTGTTGCAAGGGTTCTTAACGTGTAAAGAGCGTGGCACTCTTATCCTCTTTGAAATCTGTTTCGTAAATGTGGCACTAAGCACCAAGATAGACGCATGTAAGAAAACAATTTTCTAAATGCCTGTTTAGTCACGTGGGGGGGGGGGGGGGGGGGGGGGGGGTCACTTCCTATTATTGGGTTATACGGGGATGTGCCAAAAATATGGGTCATAATTTTGCGAGATTTTATATAAGAATATTAAGAATGACCCTCTTTTTTAATGACATCCTATATTAACATGCATTTACGTTTGATAACTGTATATTGATTTGGGGTATGATCTAAATATCATATATAAGTTCAATCTATTCGTCTGCAAAACTGATTAAATTAGCACCTTTTTGCATGGATCTCCAGTATCTGAAATTTAAAATTTTCATATATATTGAAATATATAAGTATAGGTCATTCCTTCTTAAATATTTAACCCCCAAGGGTGACTGGGGTATAGAAATATGGTCACTTGGTCTTCTCCCGACCGGCAGTAAAACGCTTGCCGAAGTGGGGCGTCCGTTTGGCTGTGCTGTTTGCATGCTGCATGCCAATCACGCTTTGTGTACCTGTAAATATAATTGCACAGTACTGGGGATATTCACAATTTTTCAAATTACTCATAATTTCAGAATAGCCTCCCTCTGACAGTACAACAACATTTGTGGAAGGTTTCAAACCGCCTGATAATAAAATTACAGAAGTTGATGAATAAAAAGTCGAAAAATTTCAGAAATCATGGCAAATGGATCATAAATTGCTGCTTTACAATGTTGATCAAAATTTTATGAATCGTACCACCTGTGAAAAATTTGCTTTGAAGGAAAAGGACAAACAATCGGTTTTTGTAACTTGATCCATCAATTTTAAATAAAGGATGGAGAGGAAATAACTAATTAGCACCCAAAGTAACTAGCCAATAAACTAACTTATTTTAGTCAGTACAAAATCCAATACCAAAGGATCATTGCTGAAATACATGGACATAGCAAAAATTAAACAAAAAAGAGCTGGCATTGTTTACATGTCTCCAATCTAGAACAAGCCTTTGGCTTTGGTTGATACATGTGATACTTTTTTGTCATTTATTTATATCTAATAACATATATATTGAATGTAACTTAATTATATAGAAATAATGAATATAAATCATAAAACTATTCAATTTCAGATCAGTGATCAAACAGTTATTTGTTCAAGGCATTTTAAACTGAATGATTTTAAATGGACACCTGTTAGGAAGACACTGAAACAACCAGACAGTATTCCGTCCATCTTTGACTGGTCCAACCAAGGAAAACCGCGGAGGGAACTTTTTAAGCACCCAGTGCCACAGAAAAGGCCAAGACATGAAGATGAAACTGGAGATGACACTGCAAATATAGGTTGTGAACCGATTCCACAGATCCAAGATGGGGATCTAAGCTTATGGTAATTATAACATTGTACATATAATGTATGGTACAATGTATGTATATTATTGTATAATCATGATGATAAAGAAAAATTCATTTCTGCTGGTCAGATTTTTGATGTATTGTCTATATTTATTTCATTTAGATTTTTTTTTTTTCTCAAATACATTTTGTATTTACTAAAAATTATGAATAACAATATAAAATGTGATTTTCATTAATGACGCATAGAATAATTAAATCATTCGGTCTTTTTTTTTATCAGATTTCTGTGATAAATTATGATTTATAGTTTGATGAGCTGAAAGTAAACACGACCATAAATCATTCTCAAGATGGTTATTCAGTTGTCAAACTGCTTCTTTATAATCAGTTTGCAATTGTAATTAATTATTTTGAATGAGTTAATTTACATCATGTACTGCTGCTGGACAGAGAGATGCTGGATCATCATAGTACTACAGTTTGGGAAAATAAAAATCTGTTGTTACACATCTGCTGGTCAGTTGGAGTCTTCAATAGAATCAAGGTATATTATGGATATATATATATCATGTATATAATACTTTCCAATACCATCTCATGAAAGTTCTCAAACATGTTTTTGGATGATTCTTTAAATTTATATGCAGTCTTCAATTATAAATTTAAAGTATGATACACTTGATGTGTCACCTTCAGAAATTTTTGCAGACACTCAGCATTCTTATGCAAATTCATTGGTTGTTGTGTAAAACCATGTTGTTACATATATTGTTTCAAATAACATATCAATAAACCTAATACAGTACACGTGATCATCTAAATAAAAAGACATAACCAAAAATATTCATTTTAATCAAATTTCATCACCAATTAATTACAATATTTATGAGAATAACACTGTTGCTTAGCCATTAAAGTACATAATATACTTATATATATATATATATATTTATATATGTGATACTTTTATGTTCATTGATGTCAATTGTTCTGCAGTGCATTTGATGAAATTTCTACATCAAGAGTTATTAAACTGGAAAAGAAATAACAGGGAAAAAAAGGAAAAAATAAGCAGCTACAGGAGAAATTACAAATTGAAAGATTTGGCTTTTTCAGATTTCCCAAAGAGGACTCAATGATTTTGTTTTATACTCAATTTGTATCCATGTCAATGTTCACTACATTTTTTAATTTCATTTAACCTGCTGGTAATTCCATGACAAGCTACTATTATAAATCATACCTTCATTTGTGGGTATTTTTTTACAATTTCAGTTCACCACAGAAAGACAAAATACAAGAACTAGAGGCATTGGTTAAAAGCAGAGATCAAGAAATACAGAGATTGCAGAAAAAAATTGAAATAGAAAGATTTGGGATCAACAGATTTTCAACTGATAATTCCATGATTTTGTTCTACACAGGCTTTGTGTCTATGTCAATGTTTTCTGTGTTTTTCAATTTTATAAAACCAGTCGCAAACTCAATGACCAGCTATTACTACAAATCAAGCGATAATGTCAAACAAAATATACTAGTAGGTAGACAGAGAAACATGCTATTAATAGATGAGCTATTTATGTTTTTGTGTAGACTCAAATGTGGCTTAATGGAACAGGATTTAGCTGTAAGGTTTAACTGCCATGTTTCAACTGTTAGTCGCAAGATGATAACTTTGGCAAACTTTTTATATTTTGTTTTAGGAAGCTTCAACATTTGGCCTAGTAAACAACACATAGATGATAAAATGCCTGCTTCTTTCAAGTTGTTGTATCCATCAACACGAGTGGTAATAGACTGCACAGAAATAAAAACTGAAAGACCATCATCACTTGCTCTTGGATCTAAATGCTATTCTAATTACAAAAGCAGTCACACATGGAAAGGGCTGGTAGGAATTGCCCCTCATGGAGCTGTAACTTTCATTTCCAGCTTATATACAGGCTGTATGTCAGATGTGGAAATAACAAAATTATGTGGATTGGTTGATTTACTTGAGATGGGAGATTCCATTATGGCTGACAAGGGGTTTGTCCTTAACAAGGTTTTGGAAGGAACTGGTATAACTGTTAATACCCCTCCTTTTCTAATGAGTCATGGCCAATTTACCAAGCAGGAAGTTGAAGAAACACAAACCATAGCAAAGATTAGAATACATATTGAAAGACATATCCGTCGAGTAAAGGAGTACCACTTATTTGACAAAATAATTCCCCTCAGCGGCACAATCAATCAACTATGGACTGTTGCTAACATGCTTACTTTGTTTAGAGGTCCATTAGTTAAAGAATGGCATGGATAAAAAAAATCAAAATTTAAATATAGATATATAGGTTCCATTTCTTTTGTGTCAGACTTGATTTGTTAAAAGTCGTTTTTATCCAAAAATTACAAACATCAAATGACAAAAGTTGATACTATTTGTAGGGAAATTTTATTTTTAGAAAAAAAAACACATTTTAGGAGAATTTAAAAAAAACCCCACCTTTTTGCGCAAAGATTTCAATATCAATTGAATGCTTAAATTAAAGCTTTGCTGAAATGATTTCTTTTATCATGTTCTTTTAAATTTCATATAAATCTTTTTAAACTTAAACAAAATTCGGCTCTTGGTGACACGAGTTTACTATTCACACCAATTTTTTTATTTGAATTGCATTATAAATTTGGGCCAACATCGGTGTGGAAACTCAATTTCTGATCTGAGGAGTACATGTATAAATAAAAATTACTCAATAAAATGATTGAAATAAAACAAATCTAGTTTATGTTTCATCTGGTCCCATACATCTTCACCAAACTCAATAATTTCTTCATGTATTCCTCTAAACGCCATACGTAGCATCTAGTTTGCCTACTTTTGAACCTCATTATATAATTTCATGTAAAAAAAGTATGAAATGTGCATACCCTTTTAAATATTAAAAAATTATGTGTGATTTGTTTGCTGCAGTGATTGAACAAAATAATATCTACTATAATTTATGAGATCTTTAAATTATAACTTGCCATACAGCATATTAGTCTATTCTTTGTTATCGTTTAATTCTATGTGTATTTTTCAACTGTTTTTATGATAATTAGCTAATTAAATATATTTTTACTGCAAATGTCAAATTTCTAATGATGAATTAATAAAAGGATGTAACATGAAATGGTTAAATATTATCAAAAACAGAACATTTAAAATTTCATTAAAAGACATTTCAACTGAGATCTATTTTAAACGACTGTCCTCCTCTTTATATATGGCATGGGATCTTTCTACTTTCAATTTTGGCAAGTTAGACATCTTGAAATATCTCGACCAATCAACGCTTATTTCCGGTTACTCGGATCTTCTTGGTAAAATTATCACATGATCTCAAAATGGTAGATGTAAACAAGCTTAACTATGAAATGTACATTGCCATTCACGGCAAACTTTAATATTATATAACAACGAAAGAAATAGTCATGTCAGACAAGTGCTACATTTGTGATAATACATTTAACTATTCTATTAAAAGAAAAAGGTACAACCGTGTTTCAATAGATTCTAAGTTGAGTAGAAACGATGAAACTGTCCGTGAAGTTCTTACTTGTTTTGGTTGTACACCAGAAAAAACTTTCTGACAATATGCTTGTGTGTTTGGACTGTGCCCAGCTATTGTCAGAACACCAGAGCAACAAAAAAAAGAAAGGAGAATCCCTCAGTGAATTAAAATTAAAGACCTCAGGGACTTATCTTGGCCACAAAATCGAATTTCTTTCGTCACCTGAAACAACTAGTTCCAAGAGAGTAAAAGTGAACACACCAAAGAAAATGATAGCATTTTCACCCAGGAAGATGATTTTAAACACACAAAAGCAGAAAAAGGTATGTTATTTGAGTTTTTTATTTTTATTTTCATTAAATAGAAAAAAAGAAAAAGTGTGCCCCATGTACTTGTTGGGAAGATACAAATATATTGGAGACCTGGATGTTGACGATACACACAATCAAACACAACAGAAATTATAATCACTTTATGTCACTTATCTTTGAAAAGCAGATACACATGATGAATAGTATGATAGCTAATAATACAAATCTTCAACCAAGACCAAATGTTACTTTGCACCAACTCAGTGTATTTAATTTATGTTTTGGATATGACAATATTACAAAATGTATATACATTATACAGTGTAAGCCCTAAATCAATTAAAAACCTTTATACAATGTCCTGTCATATCAAATTTATAAGATTAATAGATTAAGCAACAACAAAAAAAGTTAAGACCCCCTTTTCACTGGGTATTAAAACCTGTAGATAAGTTGAAACATAGTTTGTTTTCTTTACTTTCATACATTAAAAGGCAGCAAGAAACTTGCTTCTTCTTACTTGGTGAGTAGTAGGTACAACAGACTTTTTAGCCTCCTGTTAAGAAGATCAACAGCAGCTAAAAAGGCCTTCTACTCACAAGTGAAGAGCATACTAACACAAGAAGTGTCTGCTCTTGTTAGGCCAAGTTCCAAATCTGTATGGAGATCATCATCCAAACATGGCATAGACTCCATCATGCAGTTTTCCTGGGATAAGGTTTTAGAGGAAACAAAGTTACTGTGCCCAGTACTCTATTCTTCTTTATTATCAGCCAAACAAGATGATCTAACAAAAACAAATAGGGGAAAGGCACATTTTATATCTGTTTTTACCGTTGTCAGTCAGTCTTCAAAGGCACATTTCACTAAAGCCCTACCTTCGATGTGTTATTGGCCAAATAGTGTTTGCCCAAAAACCAATCACTATGAAGTTTCTGCAAGAAATAACTGGTGTTCAGCTTTTGTTGTCTGGAACCGCAAGAGAGGTATGTTATACATGTATATATGAGTTTGTAATGACACACAGACACATATTTAATTAGTGCAGATTTACCAATATTATAACTTGTCAAACTCATTTTTATGAAACTTATTTCTTACATCTTATAGAAAATAGTAATATCATATCTTTTTCAATATAAACCCTAGAATAAATTAAAATAAGAAGATGTGGTATAAATGGCAATGAGAAGCACATTATTTTATGTTAATTTTGAAGTAAGTAAATTTTTATTGAACATTTACATTTTATTGTTATCTTATTGTCACAGGCATTCTTGGCTAATCCATTACAAATAATAAAATGCAAATATGTTTAAATAATGTCTACTCTTTTTTATGATTATAGGCATTTGTTAAACTTAACCATCTAGGACTAACCCTGTCAACAGATGCTGTAAGATCTGCAGTTGAAAGATTACGAATGAATTATGACAAGAAACATGACATCATCGCTATCTTCGCCATATTTGCAGAACATTAGATACAGAATTCTATTTTCAAAGATTTTGTTCAGTTTATTTTTATAACTAATAAGTCCAAGAATGGAGATAACCACAACAGTTTCGCAAAGTCAAATTTAAAATATAAGTAATTGTAGTGAATGGTTGCTCTAACAGACTAAATATTCACCCTTACATGTGGTCGACTTGCTTGATTACAAAAGTAATTGACTATCGCACCCGTAGGCGTCCGTCAAGTGGTTTGATTATGTATACTAGTACAGTGATAATTGACGTCATGCTAAACTTCGAATTATACACAAGAAACTGAAATTAAAAATTATACAAGACTAACAAAGGCCAGAGGCTCCTGACTTGGGACAGGCGCAAAATTGCGGCGGGGTTAAACATGTTTATGAGATCTCGACCTTTCCCCTATATGTCTACCCAATGAAGAAAAGTAATCGCATAAAAAATATTTGATACAATCTGGTTTCAGGTCAACCTGGCCAGAATCGTACTTTCAAGTTATTTAACATAAAATAATCTGTAATGTCGGATGTTGATATACTTTCAGACCCCTCCGAGAACAACCACTGATAAAACCTCGTTGCAAATTGAAACAATGACCGAAGAAAAAAGGGTTACTGGTTAGAATTTTAAAGTCAAATTATGGGCTAGTAACCAGGAAGATGTGGTCACCGCCATGGAACGGTTAACTACGTATTCCCTCGGTTCCATGGTGGTTGAACTGTGGGGTGCTTCAGTTTAATGCCACTCTGGACACATCCATAAAGGTACGTATTTAACATGAACTATAAATACTTTTGACAAAAGTTGGATTGCAATGGATAAAGGTAACAGGCTGGTGTTATATTAAAAGAGGGAGGGACAGTCAAATACGCGCTGATGTTAGTCGTATAATGTACATCTACTCTCCGCATACTATATATTCGCATTCAAAATCATCACCTACTAGAAATGTATCGCCCTTTTTGCAACATTTGAGTGTTAAATATTAAAAAAAATCTAATAAAGATCTTGTTTAAGTAAAAAAAAAAAAAAAATCATAAGTATGCATGATCACTTTTGTACCTTAAGGTTTTTATCACTAAACGATTTTTTGTTGTTAACTGCCCCTTTTCGTTAGGTGTAACATTCAATTCATCTTATTCATGTTTATTAATTTTGAAAATTACAAGAATTAGAAGACCTTCAAATAGATGGGGCCGTTATAGAGGGAGTAGATTTTGCAGAGTGAGTAACATGTAGTATAAATAAGTTTCTCAAACTACTGTCCATTGTACTTCAGGTTGTATGGGAGCTTAAATAGAATGAATTTGATCATACTTTATCAAAACTTGGCATAATGTTCTCTTATATAATTGAGGAATCGTCACCAAATATCAAAAATCAACAGCAAATATTGTTTTGCCGTAAGATAAAATACAAAAAAAAACTTGTGGAAATTCTTTCAGAAAATGTCCGCGTTTCCTCCCCTTAAAATGTCAATTAAAAAAAAATAAAAATCAAGCACATACTGAATGATATTCTATGTTTATATATATATAATATATATATATATTTTTCGTTTACATTGATTGATTGTTGGTTGCTTAACATCCAGTGGCAAATAGTTCATGCATATTCAGGACGAGAACAAGTTCACAATAAATACAATAGGGTTGATACAATAGAGGCCATTCAGGGACTATGGTCGGAGAAAATTTGGACTGCCACCGGAAAGGGAGGGTGTATGGATAGGGACGGAAATTTTGCCTTGCAACAGGCCACCTACGTACCCCTCAAAGTTGCAAGGGTTCTTAACGTGCAAAGAACGTGTCACTTTCTTTACACGAGACATCGGATTTAACGTCCCCCTTCTGACCGGGCGTGACTGCGAACTTGATACATCCCGCACAGCCAAACGGACGCCCCACTTCGGCAAGCGTTTTACTGATGGTCGGGAGAAGACCAAGCGACCATATTTCTATACCCCAGTCACCCTTGGGGTGTTTCGTTTACACAATTTTGATATTTCAGAAAACTGGTACTCACATCAGAGGGCGAATACCCGATTAATGATGATGTTCTTGATATTTTATATCGAGAACAAGCTTTTCAAGCAAGAAGGGTTGCACTAGTGGTAAAAAACGGAAAAACTGTTAATGCTGTAAGTCATTTATAAGACAAGTTGTAAATTTGACTACTTTGTTTTGTAACTACGATTACCAGTGAATTATTAATATACCCGTTTTTAATTATTTCTTTATAGCTAGTGTATATAATAGTGTCAAGAGTAAAATAATGATTTTTGCAAATGTAGATTTTGTCTAATTGTATAAGTTAAGATTTTTCATTTCTTTCAAAGGTAAACTTTTACCGTCTTCTTTTTAAAACCATGCTATAGAATTATTCATTAACACACACTACTGATCTTTTATTATCACAAATTGTTCATAATTAGCGTTAAAAAATCAAAATTTATGACTTATTTTCTTTTGTAGACCATACTTCAGGAAAACTGAAAACCCACCAGAACAGATACAGATACTACAGATTCAAATATATACATACAATAGTCAGAGGGGAGTGACATTTGGGTGCAGGAAATAGGAGGGGACCTTGGGATGAACTTGGGATGCAGTCAGGAGTAATTAAAAAGAAAATCAAAGCAAGGACCTGGAATTAAAATGGGTGGTTCAGTGGAGAAAAACAAAGGGGGAACCTTCTGAGGAGGAAATCTTTCTTAGAACAGTATGTAGCAAGTTGTGCCCTGTGTAGCCAAAACAAAAAGGCTACCCGTCCAAACCGTCACCCTATGGTAAAACATCACGCCGGGGCACCAATGGAAAGGAATAATTTAGATATCGTGGGACCCCTCCAAAAAAACCGAACGAGGAAATGAACATAACCTCATGATCATTGATCAGTTTACCAAATGGGTGGAATGTATCCCCCTTCCCGCCCAGAGCGCTGAATTAACTGCCCGTACAGCAGTGAATGATTTTTTCTCCAGTTACGGGAGTCCCTTCCAAGTATTCACTGATTAGGGGAGGAACTTTGAATCCCATCTGTTTAAAGCCATGTGTGACCTGCTTCAAATACACAAGAGTAGAACCACTCCATATCGCCCGTCCTCCAATCGGAGAGCGTTGCAACCGAACGCTAATGGCTTCAGTGCGATCCATGTGTTCGTGGATAGGTTTTTGTGTCCTGTTAAATTGTTCCTTGCCGAAGTGGGGCGTCCGTTTGACTGTGCGGGATGTATCAAGTTCTCAGTCACGTCCGGTCAGAAGGGGGACGATATATCCGATGTCTCGTGTTAGGAGAGTGCCACGCTCTTTGCACGTTAAGAACCCTTGTAACAACTCTTTGAGGGGTCCGTAGGTGGCTGGCAAAATTTCTGTTCCTATCCAATATACCCTCATTTTCCAGTGGCAGTCCAAGTGTTCCCGACCATAATCCGAGATAGCCTCTAATATATCAACCTACCTGTTGTATTTATTGTGAACTTGTTCTCGTCCTGAGTATGCATGAACTATTTGCCACTGGACGTTAAGCAAAAAGTAAAATCGCAAAAATACTGAACTCAAGAGGAAAATCAATTTGGAAAGTCCATAATCACATGGCAAAATCAAAAAACAAAACGCATCAAAAACGAATGGACAAGAACTGTCATATTCCTGACTTGGTACAGGCATTTTCAAATGTAGAAAATGGTGGATTAAACCTGGTTCTATAGCGCTAACCCTCTCACTTTAATAACAGTCTCATCAAATTCCGTTACATTTACATGATGCGTTAAATAAACAGTCACAATCAATAAAATAGTCAAAATATGGGAACATCAGTCATCATCGTATAACAATTTAACAGGACACAACAACATCTACTATCTACGAACACATGGATTGATTTGAGTGTCTGACGTCAGAAAAAATATATACGTCACATAAATTTGTTGTTCAATGTGCATACAAACAATTTAAAAAAATTTTCATAGGCAATGTACGCATACAGAGTTAATAAATCAAAAGTATGAAAGCAACCAACAATCATTCAATAGATTTTTAAAGAAATTAAAAAAAATTACAAATACAATTTCAGTTCAGTTAAAAGGACGTGCTTAGGTTGTAATCTACCGGTATTTAAGGCCACAATTAGCTTACTTGTAATAAATGTAAATATGGACATTAATGTACTTCGTTTATAAAACAATTTTAAAAGACAAAAGCTATTGATGGTGATATTTATTCACATACATATTAGTGGTTATAATTTTATAAACTGATAACAAATATGAGCATTACATAATTAATCAGCTGATAATTCTTTTAAACAAACGCGATAATGTATCTGGTAAAAACCCTCCAGTACTTGAAGACTTGTATCATCATATCATGTCGGGATTTTGGCAACTCATTATTATAGAATATTCAGTGAATGTTCGATTATCAATTACTTATATATTTATATCTGCTAATGCCAGTAATTGGATAGTTTTGAGTATCCAATTTGCACAAAACTACTGTAAAATGGATTAAAATTGTTAACCTAATATAATTCATTGTTTTTGCAGCACTCTGAATTTGTGAGGTATACTAGGGCTAGCGGGTCAATTTTGCTGGGCTAGTAGTTCTTCCAACAGGGCTAGTAAAATCATGCTACCAATTAGCCGTGGGCTAGTGCGCTAATACAAAATTTCTTAACCCCTGTGCAATGCATACTTCGGGTTTGGGATGGGCGTTTATTCCTTCAACTCCGAGCAGAAGGATGCCTAAGGGTCGGTGCCTCCGTTCAGGATCCTTTTGGAGAGTGATGCCCCTTACTTTCTCCCGCCAAATGCACGACATGGCCATCCTCATTACCTGTATGAGGTGGCAAAGGCGGTTGGAACATTGAGGGCAACCGCTCCAAGGAAGATTCTACCACCTCAATGGTAGCCGTCTGTACGGAGTTAACCCGTAGGTTAGCAACTCACGTGTAAATAGTGACATCAGGGCCCGTTGGCCAGTTATAAATGATTTTATCTTCCAAATTAATTTTAGTTATAGCCCGTTGGTTTCCGAATTAATTTTAGTTATAGCCAGTTGGCTCTTAGTTAATGAATTTGACGGCCCGTTAGCCAAGATGGAATAATGTACATATGTATCATTCTGGAATGCGTGTCTTAGGGATCCCAGGGGTGTTTAAAATAGGTGGCCACCTGTTGTTCAATGTCCATAGGGCAGGGGTACAAAAAAGACTTTTTGTCTCATTGTTAGTGTAATGTGTTATATTTTTTAGTTTTGCTAGTATGTTGACAATATAAATTTTCATTTTCAAAAATAACATTATCAAATTATCACGTGGTTATCACGTGACACTCAAAATCTATTTATATACATGAACACAGTAAACTCAAAAGTGCTAGCGTGTAGACACTCTTGTTTTTCTAGGTATTGTTATCTGTGGATAGCTTATATACCAAAGTATTAGAAAAGTGCTACTCGCCTCCTTTGAATGAAAAGATTAATTAAATAAACGGAGATTTTCGACTAAATTGCGCCAAAAATACTACGACCTTCAGATATTACATCGTCTAACACTTAAACGGAATAAACAACATGGACCGAGTAGCAGTTTTCGTAAAATATTAATATTCAGCTTTCTGTACGTGTATTTGAATCGAAATTTCAATATTTCTACACGCTAGCACTTTTGAGTCAAAGTTAACTTGTTTCATAAGTTTTCGGGTCCGTCATTGTTTACAAACGCACAAGTGACTTTCAAAGGGAAGTAATTCTGTCAAAAGAACTAAAATTTTCAGTCATCGGGTAATTGTTGCTGATCTTTATTTAAATGTACTTTTTGTTGCATCTTCTCCATAAACAATTTATTTAATAAAAGAAATATATATTTTACTCGGAGAATAGATTAGAATAATTATAACTACACATCGGCTTGGTATGAAGCCCCTTTTCTTTCTGTTTGGTATATTTTGGCCAAAAAATTATGTACGGAATTTTTCGACGGACACTAGCTTTATCTACCAATAAAACATGACCTCAGTGTATTCGCACAACAGTGTGGGAAGTGTTATTAAACACCATTCAATCAATCAGATAGTTCTTTGAATTGTGTTTTCTATTTTGTCAGATGAGGTGCCTCTCATGTTTGGGTTTTGCCTCTTGTAACAGTGTAAACTGTCAGAGTGTACAATAAAATCTTGAATCTTGCTCATTCTTCATAAATCATACAGACCCATACTCTGTTCATCATTCAGTAGTTGGTCACAGTGGCAATCACACCATATATAATGACAGCTTGGAATATATATTCAATGTCCTGCTTATTTTTTCTCTCAATAAATTTAATTACCACATACTGATAGAAAACATAGTTAAAGAAAAATAGATGTTGATTTCATAAAGAAAAACGTATGATGGTCAGTATTAAAGTATGGGACTATTAAATAAATTTATACCAAATATGAAAGTCCAAGAGCTAATGGAAATTTAATTATATTTCAAATCCTGCAACATTTTCATCACACATGTTCCCTTTACACCATGTACACATTCAATGAACATTCTGTGTCTCATCAAGCATACTTAAAACTCTAGAATATGTATTTATTCTATGTATGTATATATGTACCATTATCTCTGTAACTTAAATTTGTATTTAGTTTATGAGAATAAAAGATTCTAAAACTGCAGAATATTTTCTTTTACAGCTAATTTCCTAAAGCTTGTAGAGTAAAAGTTTGGTTGGCCTGTTTTTTTTGTTTGTATAAACATTTACCCAAGCTTAAAGCACTTAAGATTGTCATCTTCAAACAATAAATATAGACAAACTTAAACCTGTAAATATTAAAGTTAAATGCAATTGGGTGTTATTTAAATTATCATTGTACAATATACAAAAAAGCAAACAAGGTAACCAAAGTCTTGCTCTACATACCAATAGGAAATCAGCTGTAATATGTGCCTTCTTTTTAAGGTTTACGACACAGAAATACAGGTATATATAGGGTGTAAAGTTTTTTTTAAAGAAAATATAATAATAATTTTGCAGGGTAAAGAAAAGATGCTACTTGAATAAAAATTAATAAATAAAAATTATCTTATCAACTAATTGAATCCCCCTCACCCCCCCCCCCCCCCCCCAGTTCAGACCCCAATTTGTGTATCTGTGGCCCAAGTCTGTATAAATTAGAAAAAATCATGAACTTGGACAACTGTTTTAACTATCTATATTTTATTTATATCAATATAGAAATATCTTTATAATTGCAATGCTAACCATCAATGAGGTGTTTATTTTTAAGGATAAACAGCATAAAACTAGCAGACATCAGTTTAAACCATGTTGAAAAGTTAAAGTTATAATATTGATCATCTTTTTTAGCTTCATGTAATTAGATAATTGAATTATTGATAATTGCTCTTCAATAAGCACTATTTGGTACTTTCTTAAAAAGGTGGAGTGAATGTTTTTATAAGGGAATAATATGGTCAGTGTCTGACAGAAAACACTACAGGGCAATCTCATAGTAGTTTCACTTAACCCAAGTAATTTAAAATATATACATTCACTGATAAATTGATTTGAAATTGTGTATTAAATGCAGCCAACATGACTTATTTTACTTCATGTGCTAGTTTTAGTTATAAAACATGTTTCACAATCATAAAAATTAGGGACTGGGTGATCCTATTGATGAATCTATTTGCTAATTTGTATGTGAAAACATTTCATCATTCATAATACTTTTGCTTTTGTTTCACATTATTATTAATAAACAATATTAATTGATTGATTGTTGGTTGCTTAACGTCCAGTGGCAAATATTTCATGCATGTTCAGGACGAGAACAAGTTCACAATAAATACAATAGGTAGGTTGATACACAAGAGGCCATCTGGGATGATGATCAAGGAAATTTGGACTGCCACTAGAAAATGAGGGTATGTGGATAGGGACAGAAATTTTGCCTTGCAACAGGCCACCTACGGACCCCTCAAAGAGTTGTTGCAAGGGTTCATAACGTGCAAAGAGCGTGGCACTCTCTTTACACGAGGCATCGGATTTAACGTCCCCCTTCTGACCGGACGTGACTGCGAACTTGATACATCCCGCACAGCCAAACGGACGCCCCACTTCGGCAAGCGTTTTACTGCCGGTCGGGAGAAGACCAAATGACCATATTTCTATACCCCAGTCACCCTTGGGGGTAACAATATTAATAATTTTGATTTTAATATTCCATGAAGCACAGCTAAATATACTTTATCCGCCGAATGAAATCACAATTTGTCCACAGTGACACATTTATGAAGTAAAAGTTCTGTGAAACATCCTCTCCACAGTGATCAAAATTATGACACAATATCACATACTATATGTATTCCACTTTCTTATAAATTTTTCCTTTAATGACAATGAATTAATCACATGTTCCAGAATCATTGCAGTTAGTTATTCATTCATTTCAACTTATTTCCTTTTGTTGAACCTGCTTTTTCATACAGCAATTTTTTTTCTCTCACTTATTTTTAATACAGTCTATTAACTTCTAATTTGTATTCCTTTTAGCACAGTTAAAACAGTCTTGATTCCATTCATTTTGTTACACATATGTATAAGTAATGAGTCTTTTCAGGAAAATTCATTTTCTATTTATATCTCATGTACAGGAATCTAATATGAAAATAATATCCTTGTTTGTGTTTCATTTGTTGATATTCCTTAGAATGTCAAGTGCAGTCCTTGTGTCTTATTCATTTTATCAAATGTGCTATTGTATTGGAAGTAGCCATTGTTTCTCATTCATCTTAAAATCCTGCAAAAAAAAATGATATTATTATACAAAATATATTTAATTTATAAGCCCCATTGCTATACATACTAGTATATGCATAATATCTATTACTATAATCATTGTGCTTGATGTATTGCTCTAAAAGTGCCCTGTTATTAATATTTGAACATAAAAATCATCTTGTTCTTATTCTGTTACAAAAAGAGAACTTCAATATAATCAAATTTTAGTAAGCTTAAAAGCCTAAGCCCTTAGTATCAGCAGTGATTGGTAAAACCAATAGTAAACTCTTACATGTTTGTAATAAAATAATTGCCATGTTTGTTTACTTTCTTCACACATAAATATAGATATAGACAGATTAATCTAAACTCATAAGCAATTAATCTTTAAATAGCTTTCATATCACTTCATGTGACTATAAAATTAGTGCCAGTAACAATAATATAATATTTGAATGCTTACATGATAATGCAGACTTCCTACATGTCAAGTCACTTGGAAGCAGTAAAAAAAACCAGTGAATACAAATTCTGCAAAAGACAAATATAAAATTGCATAACCAAAACTTTAAAAGCAATAAACACACCAACAGATTTTTTTAAAACATGTAGGAAATAGGCAATAAAGGAGATATTTAAAAAAAAAAAAAGATTGATTGTTGGTTGCTTAACGTCCAGTGGCAAATATTTAAAAAAAAAACTATGTAAGGTATTTAATCTGAATGATATTGAAATATTTACATCAATGTAGATTGACAACTTTTAAAGTCACTTATTTGGATTATAACATTTTAATAGTTATCAAGCAAATCCTACAAGTAATAAATAATTTTTAAAATGTCAATTGAATGAAAGTGGTGATCAATTTAAAATGTTCATATCTTTAACTAAAAATTAAATTAGATAATATCTATTAACTGAGATGAGCCAATTCTCTCATTTTGTAAAATCTCAGTAGCCTGTTAACTGAAATATGACCTAATAGTACCTTTTATTTGTTTGTACATGCATTTATAAATTATTTTGTCTTTGTGTGACTGGTATTTTCTCATAAACTTAGAAATGACAATGAATATATAATACTATTTGTGAAACAAATCCAAGTTTTATATTTAAATACATTCATGCTTGAGTTAAATCACAATTAAAAACAAATAATTCTGAATTGAAACATGCAATGTCATTTTCTGTTTAACATGTAAAAACACCAACACTACTCATTTGTGGACTTTGTGTGGGTGGTGTATAAAAGTATAAAAAAAAAGGACTTAGCCTATTAAGGAGAGGTAGACTGGGTATATATGATAAAAAAAAAAAGGGGTGCACCCCTTACTACCAAAGTTAAGGAGCTATGTATACATAAATGAATAGTTTTAATTTATTGCATACACTGAACCAAGGGGGAATTAAAGGGGGCCCGGGGAGGTAATTATTATGTAACCGTTGGCATGGGAAAAATCGGAAAAAATCAAGTCTACTATAACTAATATTAAAACAACCTTTCTCCGAGCATTTTTTCCATTTACTATGATTTAGCTAACTTTATTGCTTCATTGATTGATTCATAGGTCAACGGTTTTCGTCGTCGGGTATCGAAATAAATATCGAATTATGAATGTTTTGATTCACTTCAACAAATTCAATGAGAAGAAATGGGTACCGATGATAAAGAGTTACAATTTACAACGTATTTACCTCAAAATGTATGCAAAATCCTCCTTTCCATTGTGATTTCCATGTGCCGACTTCTTTGACAAGGTGCTCAACAGCTGATGATAATGAGTGTGACGTGACAAGCTAAACATGGACGTTGACGAATCTTAGTTGTTGGCGATTTTCTTACTCAAAACTGTAAGTGTTCAAGGGAACAACGGTCACGTTTGAAGATATTGTTAATGTCGCAATGATGTTGTCGAAAAACAACAAGTTGATAAATCTTTGATCTCGGTGTAGCCACAAAATCACCACTCCATAGCAAATTCTCCCAACGTCCGATTTAGCCAATCAAAATTCGTATAGTTTCGAAAATGACGTAAGAGATGAGATTTCACTGCAATCAACAAAAATCGTCAAAAATGATTTGAAACCGCATTAACCTACCCGCGTACGCCTCAAGATCCTGTAAGTTTACCGAAGGCTACCTCACCTCAACTTACATTGAACGTAAGTCTTTGTAAAGAAATTAGAAGTAGAACATGTTAAACAAGAAACAAAACATGAAGACGCGAGAACACACAAAGCAAGTACTGAACTATCACAATTCCTGCTTAAAAAGAATCTATCATTTGCGAGTCTCACTAACTTCAACGACAAACCGGAAATGTAGGCAGTTTGGAAGTCAAGCTTCACAAGTGTAATGAACGAGCTTGTAGTTACCGATTACGAACAATAAGATCTATTGGTGAAATGGCTTGGTCACGAATCCAGCAACTACGCAATTAGTATAAGAGCATCTAACATCATAAATCCTTCGAAAGGTTTAACGAAATTATGGTCACGACTAGACGGGAGATGCGGTTCACTAGAGAAAACTTAAAGCTCTCTCAAGACACGAGTTTCATCATTTCCGAAACGTTCTAACAAAGACAATGTAAAACTGTACGAGCTGGCAGATCAATTATCCGAAATTCTTTACGTGTAATCACAACCTGCATACAGTACGCTGTAAATAGATATAGGAAGCTAAAAAGGGCCCCAAAATTACTAGTGTTAAACCATTCAAACGGGAAAACCAACGGTGTAAGCCTATTTTTATTCTTCCGTAGGCGTTAAACCTATCGCGGAAAAGCTCCCGTATTCTATACAAGAGAAATGGACCAACCGAGCAGCTCGCTACAATTTGGAGAATTCTGTCGCATATCCTCCCTTTTAGTACTTTGTTGATTTTATATAAGAAATAAGCCGCATTAAAAACGACCCCAGCTTCAACCGTTCAATTGGACAAATTTATTTTCCATTACCTTTTGAAAAATTAGTGCATCGATCAGTAAGTAACGAATAAATTTAAATCGGTTCAATTGTAGTCAAACGCAACCTCACCTACACATGCGCCGCCGAACGAAGGTCATGATAGTTATATTTTCTTCAATCTTAAACACTTACAGGATATATCTCATCATGTAAATATATTGCACGAAATTAATTAAGCAAGTTACAGGACATGAAGTGACTATTATATTTTCTTACGTCACTCAAGTAGTAGGGAAATAAATTTGTCGTTTATAGTATAGTGGTAGCGTAGGTAAAGACTTAAATCGTATGCATTTAATTATATTTAAAGATGAACCTTGAAGAATGTACCTTAAATGGTGTTACGTGTTTGACCTTTAGTGATATCCTGTATAATCTACCGATGAGACATTACAGATTAAATTATATGATTCTTTTTTTTTTAATGTAAAATCAGTGTAATTGCACCTCTTAATACCATATACGACAATTTTTTTGTTTTACCTGTACAAAATATAATTGTCTTTCTAGGTATATCGAGACAAGTATCGCAAATATTTTATAAGGCATTGCCACGTCCGCGTGGTACCTGACCTAGTTACTTATTGAAATTGTTTATGGCATTGGGAATTGTTCACCACCGATTGAAAATATATTTTGAATTTGAATTCAAATCATATATCGATAAATGTATGTAATGATAGTGTAAATTTAGCTCATATTTTGTCTGTTATTATGTATATTGCAGAATCAAAATAAAATTTTCTTACTTATTGACTTACTTAAAATATCTTTGAAATGTTTAATGATTATGACCCTTACTGTAGTATAGTGTATTACGTAACGTTCAGTTTAAGTGTCGACGTAAATATAGATCCAGCAAGGTTTACTCTACATTTTTCCACTTCAGAAAATGCCTGTATCAAATACAGGAATATGGCTGATGTGTTCCGTTCGTTTGATGTGTTTCAGCTTTTTGAAATTGCCATTTGATTAGGGACTCTTGATTTCGAATTGTCACAGTATTATTGTGATTTCACTTTTGTGCAGGGAAATTAGTTGAACTCTTATGACTCAAATGAATCTCTTGTTCATTTGATATTGAGCCAGGTTTAATTTAGTCCCCCCCTATAAAAATAAAAGTTGATACTTTCCTACCCCCAAGGGTGACTGGGGTATAGAGATATGGTCACTTGGTCTTCCCCCGACCGGCAGTAAAACGCTTGCCGAAGTGGGGCGTCCGTTTGGCTGTGAGGGATGTATCAAGTTCGCAGTCACGTCCGATCAGAAGGGGGACGTTAAATCCGATGCCTCGTGTAAAGAGAGTGCCACGCTCTTTGCACGTTAAGAACCCTTACAACAACTCTTTGAGGGGTCCGTAGGTGGCCTGTTGCAAGCCAAAATTTTTGTCCCTATCCAATATACCCTCTTTTCCAGTGGCAGTCCAAATTTCCCCGACCATCCTACATGACCTCTATTACAACAACTTACCTATTGTATTTATTGTTATCTTGTTCTCGTCCTGAATATGCATGAAATATTTGCCACTGGACATTAAGCAATCAACAATCAATCATTCTTTCCTGATGGTTATTGGGTATCGGCTAATGTGCAATCAATGAAGAGTGGCAGCATTTGGATAAAAATGTCGGAAATAACATTTATATTTATTTTTTACCAAGATAAATTTTATGCTGTTTTAAACCGACACTGTAGTACAACAGAACTGGGTTCAGCATTTGTTTCAGTTGTCCTCACCATTGTCATTGGTATCATGAGTAACGCTATGGCTATGAAAGGAAAAGGAGGGAGTCTTAAACGTGATCCTGTGCCTAATCCAGTACCATCCACAAATGAATTTTTTGATAATGAAAAATGAATCCTTGGGGTTCTTTCATCGGAAGGTATCAAGACCTTGTTGATAAATATTCCATATCAACTTCTCAAATAATACATGATGGTCTTGATGTATAGATTCTGCGTACTGATGTTGTTAATCATCTTAACAACATGTTTATTGTTTTTTCATTTGTCTTTGTTCTAGTATTAATATTACTTTTACTGTTGAATGGTTTCATGTGATATCAGTTTGACGTGGCTCGGTACTTATACATCTCGTCAATGTGTTTGTATTGGCTTTCATTTTTTTGTGGTTTGTTTTGTATATGCGACTTTCTGTATTTCTTTTGTTCTTATTACGTGACTCTGTAATTTAAAAGATCCCGTCAGTATTATATTGGTCTATTGTATGCCATTATGATATATTTTCTATTATGAATTACTATATACGTTGGAATGTAGGAAAAAAAGACACAGGAAA
This sequence comes from Mytilus trossulus, assembly GCF_036588685.1. Classification (NCBI taxonomy): domain Eukaryota; kingdom Metazoa; phylum Mollusca; class Bivalvia; order Mytilida; family Mytilidae; genus Mytilus; species Mytilus trossulus. The sequence goes on along the minus strand of NC_086377.1, from coordinate 85,524,329 downwards.
AAAAGTCACGGAAAAAAAGTCACAGGAAAAAAGGTCACAGGAAAAAAAGTCACAATATATATTTTTTGCGTGAAATAGTCATGAGGTCTGCACATACATGTATTAACAGGAGAAACATTCCCAATTTGTATTTTTTTTTATGGAAATGGTCAGAAGGTCGTACATATATATTAATATATGGGGAAACATTCCCAATAGATATTTGTTTGGAAATAGAAATTTTTTTAATTCATGTTATACGACTAGCTTTGGAAATTTAGATATAAATTGCAAATCATTTAAATGGAACATGCCGGTGTACTTGATTGATACATGTTGGCAAGGATATGTTGTAATTATTTTTGTTTTATATCTCTTAGAGATGTGAGTTTAACAGCAACAATCTCCTTCAATTTTAATACAAGTTAAAAGTCCAGTTAATATAACTTGACCACATGTTTTTTAGCTCACCTGGCCCGAAGGGCCAAGTGAGCTTTTCCCATCACTTTGCGTCCGGCGTCCGTCGTCGTCCGTCGTCGTTGTTAACTTTTACAAAAATCTTCTCCTCTGAAACTACTGGGCCAAATTGAACCAAACTTGGCCACAATCATCATTGAGGTATCTAGTTTAAAAAATGTGTGGCGTGACCCGGTCAACCAACCAAGATGGCCGCCACGGCTAAAAATAGAACATAGGGGTAAAATGCAGTTTTTGGCTTATAACTCAAAAACCAAAGCATTTAGAGGAAATCTGACAGGGGGTAAAAATGTTTATCAGGTCAAGATCTATCTGCCCTGAAATTTTCAGATGAATCGGTCAACCCGTTGTTGGGTTGCTGCCCCTGAATTGGTAATTTTGTGGAAATTTTGCAGTTTTTGGTTATTATCTTGAATATTATTATAGATAGAGATAAACTGTAAACAGCAATAATGTTTAGCAAAGTAGGATTTACAAATAAGTCAACATGACCGAAATGGTCAGTTGACCCGTTTAGGAGTTATTGACCTTTATAGTCAATTTTTAACCATTTTTCGTAAATCTTAGTTATCTTTTACAAAAATCTTCTCCTCTGAAACTACTGGGCCAAATTAATCCAGACTTGGCAATAATCATCTTTGGGGTATCTAGTTTTAAAAATGTGTCCGGTGACCCGACTATCAAATCAAGATGGCCGCCACAGCTAAAAATAGAACATAGGGGTAAAATGCAGTTTTTGGCTTATAACTCAAAAACCAAAGCATTTAGAGCAAATCCAACACGGGGTAAAATTATTAATCAGATCAAGATCTATCTGCCCTATAATTTTCAGATGAATCTGACAACCCATTGTTGGGTTGCTGCCCCTGAATCGGTAATTTTAAGGAAATTTTTCTGTTTTTGGTTATTATCTTAAATTTTATTATAGATAGAGATAAACTGTAAACAGCAATTATGTTCAGCTAAGTAAGATTTACAAATAAGTCAACATGACCGAAATGGTCAATTGACCCCCTAAGGTGTTATTGTCCTTTATAGTCAATTTTTAACAATTTTCATAGAATTTGTAAATTTTTATTAACATTTTCCACTGAAACTACCAAGTTCATTATAGATAGAGATAAATGTAAGCAGCAAGACTAGTAAAGTAAGATTTACAAACACATCACCATCACCAAAACACAATTTTGTCATGAATCCATCTGCTTCCTTTGTTTATAATTCACATAGACCAAGGTGAGCGACACAGGCTCTTTGGAGCCTCTAGTTTAATTTTTATAAAGATTTATGTATTCTGTAATTTCATGAATTTAGTGTTAAACAAACAAATCATTGCCATTAATAATAGGGTTTTTATTCATATATATCTAGGGACTGTTGATATTGATGTGTGGCTTCTTGTGGCACCTCCTCCTTTGTAGACCTTTCATTTCCTGTCTTCGTAGGAAGCCATATCAATGAAATACAACTTATAATCAATATCAAATAAAAAGACACAATCAGTTTTCCCTGTTTTATTAAAAAGTCAATTTTGAAAAAAAAGAACATTATTTATTCCAATACACTTTTATTAGTATATATAGAATTCCTTCATAGTTTTAAAAAATTAACCACTATCATGACTTAAATAAGTAATCCGATACAAATATATTATGACTTTTTTTTTAAATGCATTCAAAAACTCCAGTTTGATTATTTATTGCATACATGTACATAGTGACTTTTTCACATGCATTCCAACATATTTCTGACAAATAAGTTTACTTAAACAGATTGTGACTTTTTTTCCTAGGGATATTGTGACTTTTTATCCTGTGACTTTTTTTCCGTTTAGCATACGTTGAACCACAAACGTCAAAATCATTCTATCGCGTACTGGTATTCACTATTTTTGGATTCTCATAAATTATACCTATAACTTTTGGACTAGTATGAATATCGGTCTATTTCTGTAATTTATTCTTACACACTTTTGACTTTTTAACCCTGTATGCTTACATTGCCTATTAAAATTTTAAACTGTTAGTATGCACATTGAACGACAAATTTATGTGACGCATAAAATTTTCTGACGTCAGACACTCAAATCAATTAATGTGTTCGTAGATAGAAGAAGGTTTTTGTGTTCGGTTAAATTGTCCCCTTTTAAAATTGTTATACGATGATGCCTGATGTACCCATATTTTGACTATTTTATTAATTGAGACTGTTTATTTATCGCATCATGCAAATATAACGGAATTTGATGAGACTGTTATTAAAGTGAGAGGGTTAGCGCTATAGAACCAGGTTTAATCCACCATTTCTACATTTGAAAATACCTGAACCAAGTCAGGAATATGACAGTTCTTGTATATTCGTTTTGTTGTGTATTGAGATTTTTAATTTTTGGCCCAGTTTCAAAGTTGTTCCAAAATCGGGAGTCCAAAATTAAGCTTTGTTTGATTTCAACAAAAAATGAATACATGGGGTTCTTTTGGTGTATGCTAAATCTAACCAATGGCATGTATTTAGATTTTTGATAATTGGGGCCCGGTTATCAAATTTGGTCCACATTAAGGTCTCAAGGGTCCAAAATTGAACTTTAGTTGATTTCATCAAAAAATAAATTCTTGGGTTTTTTTCATATGTTGAATCTAAGCTTTTATTTAGATTTTAGATATTGGACCATAATAGGTAAATATCAATTTAATTTGTTTAAGATCTGGGGTTAAGACCACATTCATTCTGTGTCAGAAATCTATGCTGTGTCAACTATTTAATGTAGTTTGATACGCTCTTTCTCAACTTAATCATTTCCTATATAATTTATTTTATTTGCGCAATAGTGATTAAAACTATTGCTTGCTTCACATGTCTACTTACATTTGCAACATGTTCTGTCATTGCAACATCTACCTTTATATTTCCATCCTGACCCAAACGTCTTATCACATGGAAAACCTTTTCTTCCGCAGGTAACGTTAGAAGCCAGACATATTCCAGAAGGAACTTAACAGTACAGTACTCCAATGCAATAAAGCATTGATATATACGTTAAACAATAACGTCGTATTTTGATTTACTAAGTCGAATTAAGGAGACTTATTTGCTTGCAATGGTCATATCTGTTGTACATCACCTATGAGTTGTATAGCCTTAGACTCCGTTTCAACACTCTTTATTCCATCGTCCACATGGAAATTACGTTGAAAAACTCAGATGCCTCTAAAAATTGTTCCGCGTTTGTTTTGGCTGAATAATTCAAGTGCATATAAGTGCAATAAAAAGGGTAGAGCCTTGAGACGTCTTAATAAGATACATTTCTTTCTCTACTGCAGATCTAGGTCGTTTTTGAGCTGGTCCTTCCCCAGTTTTGAATAACTTACTTCTGTGAGTTGTGTAAACAGTCTTGGCCACTCTTGTGGTATTCCTCCACTTATTTCTAACTTCAGAAGCAATACGAATGGCAACTCCAAGCGAATTGTCTTTTAAGGCTATGTCATCCCAAACCTTTTTTTCAACTGGTTGGTTACTGTATTTGTTAATTTTCCATTAATAATACTGGAGTGTTTTTCTACAAGTTGTTGGATCAGATCTTCCTCTCCCACAGTGAAGTTGGTCTTTTTCAGTCTTTTAAGTTTACTTGGGTTTGGTTCAGCAGATTTAGCCATTGTTTTACAGACAGGATGCTCCAAAACAATGCATGATGGGTAGGTTTTATTTAATCACTTGATTTAATTTTAACGCATTGATTAATCAGTCGATTAAATTTTAAACCATTGATTATTTAAAACGACAAGTTAAATAATGTTGAACAACAGAAAATAAACGAATCTCAATATATAATTTATTTCGTGGATTATGTACCAATGTCTTGTTCTGTATTCGGCAATATCCAGTCAAAAGTTCATTTGAAGGGAGATTCTAATTCTTCCCAATTAATCTCAAATCACAAAAATGAGTAACAAAAGTATGATATAGAATATCAGTCGATTTGAAACAACAAATTATCGTTCTCAGTTTAAAAATCCTGCAATCCGTCAAGTTGTCTGATTTTTGTGTATTCTTCAGTTTCTCAAATAAACACCATATATTTCCTAAAGTGTATTGAATAGATCAAGGTGTTCAAAGCTAGACTATGTAACTATATCAGTTTTATATAATTGGGGTCATCTAAAACAAAGAACCACTAGGTGTTAATCAATATGTCAACGTGATAACAAATCCGGTAAATAGTCTTTAACTCGGTAGGTCACATTCATAAAAGGGAACGGATTGTAGATGTGAAACGGTTATGCCCTAACGTTCAGACAACTCGTGCTGACACCATTTGGAACTCTTGGTTTAATAGCTTTCTTATGAGCAGCAACTTTCTATCAAGACAATCATTATAGGAAATGCAATTGTATGTAACCAACTGCGGCTATTGCCTTCTGATGCGTCGGAATAAATGTGAATCTTCCTTAGTTTCGCTTACCTAAACGAAGAAGATACAATTTAAAAGCAACAGTAGTATACCGATGTTCATTATTTTGGATTTTACTTTTTTACAAATCAAAGATCAGAAAAACCCAGTTAACACATCGTCAACGTAGAAGTCTCTAGTGACAAAATGAAGCACATCTCGTTTTCTCCTTCCATGGCAGTTTTTCTAAGTCCGTATGATGCAATAGCAGGGCTAGGACTATTCCCGAATACGTTCACACACATGCGATACACTGTTAGAGGTTTGTCAAAATTATTGTCGGTGTACCAGAAAAATCGTAGATAGTCTATGTTGTTCATCAACTTTAAAACTGTAATACATAATGGCCACTTGCCCCCTACGGAAGCGTATCAAAACACTTATTAAATTATTCGTCAAATCTGGTCCTCTTAGCAACTTATTGTTCAGAGACAAACCATCAAATTGAGCAGATGAATCAAACACAGCATGAGGTTTCCCAGGTTTCTTTGGGGTGGTAAACCCCGAATAGAGGCAAATACCATTGTTCCTGATCATCGTTGATATGTGTGGCCTTCTCAGCATGACCCTTTTTCCGGTGTTCTTACTTTTTCCAAAATTGTGTTCATAAAAGTGATGAAATGTTCACGCTTTTCCAGATCTTTGCGAAGATTTTTGCTCTTTTCCGAAATTGTCTTTATCAAATGACCGATTTTAGGTAACATCAGATACAACTATCATAAAAATTGTCAAATTTTCAGTAAAATGTTAAAAAATTATCAATATAGGAATTATCTGATTGAATATCCCAAAGGAGGCAAAAATTAATCAAATATTGCAACTTTTAAATAAAAAACATCAAATACACTTATAAGAAATGATAAATTTACTGTAAAATGTGGAAAATTATCAATACACTTATTGCAGTTTTAGTGTCCATTCTATACAAATATTTAAAAAGGTTGGCGAATTTATGGTTCCACCTAATACAAAAATAAAAAAGTGGCTAAATTAACAGAAAAATATTTTTTTTTAAATTAAACAAGCCATGGAGGTTCTATTACAATTGTCTTGATTAAATGACCGACTTCTTGACTGCTGTAGTTTATCAAATCTAATACTTTTCATACAATTACCTTCAATATTAATTTCCTCAATTCTCTTTCCTTTGAATTTCGAAACCACATTAAAGTCTTGCATCAACATGAGTTTTCCAATATTAAATCTCTCTATATACCCTGATGTCCCACGGTAGTGCTGCATGTGAACGTTGAAAGAATGGCCCATGTGTTTGCATAAATGCTCCAGCTTAAGTGGTTTCAATCACCTAAAGTGATCAAACAATAATACAGTATATTACTAATCTAGCTTTTGAACACCATTTGGGTGACCTTGATAGTAGCCAAAGAAGGCGTCCTAGTGCATCAATGCACCATCATTCGTCAGTCAAACTTCTGAAGAGAAATTGTTAAGACATGATGCATTGGACACAGAACATGCCTGTGGTGGAACGTTCGACAATGATAAAAGATGCCATAAAAGGAGGACGTACTCTAAGGGAAATTCACATGACTACGAAAAATCAGTAATTACTGAAGTTCATGATGAAATGATGCAACCCGTTAAAACTATAAAGGCAAGAAAGAAAAAAAAACATATTCATTGATTGATTATTGGTTCCTTAACGTCCAGTGGCAAATATTTCATGCATATTCAGGACGAGAACAAGCTAACAAAAAATACAATGGGTAGGTTGTTGTAATAGAGGCCATCTAGGATGATGGTCGGGGAAATTTGGACTACCACTAGAAAGTGAGGGTATATTGGATAGGGACAGAAATTTTGCCTTGCAACAGGCTACCTACGGACCCCTCAAAGAGTTGTTGCAAGGCTTCTTAACGCGCAAAGAGCGTGGCATCGGATTTAACGTCCCCCTTCTGACCGGACGTGACTGCGAACTTGATACATCCCGCACAGCCAAACGGACGCCCCACTTCGGCAAGCGTTTTACTGCCAGTCAGGAGAAGACCAAGTGACCATATTTCTATACCCGAGTCACCCTTGGGGATGAAAAAAAAAAGAAAAAACAGAACGAGAATTTAGAACTAAAAGACGAGGAGGACTACGACAATAAATTGCCATTACCTAATATTGAAAATTTCACTGTGAATGATCATGTGGCTGTTGCATATCACGATTACTGGTATCCCCGAGTATTGGTTAAGACCCAAAACAGCATCATCAAATTGAAACAACAATTACATCGTTTGGATAGAATGAAAGTAAAATCTAAAGAAGTGGAAGGTGAAATTGAATCGTTAAAAATTGTTTTGAAAGAAAAAGACCATCAAATTGAAAATTTATTATCAGATATATGCATTTTGAAAGAAACGGCAAACTTCACTCTTGTCACTAGAAATAAGGATGGCAGCTTCACTGACTGTGCGTGATGGAGTTATCTGAATTGGAAGTTGCTGTTGAAAAGGTCTCCCCTGTTATTCAAACAGTATGCAAACATTTATTTGACATTGGTTAAGATACATCTCAGTTGCCTAGTTCAACACAGTGCAGTCAATTGTTGACGAAGGGCACTTTATTGCCAAAACATTTATATCTGAAAAACTAGACCAATCTGAAAACTAGGGTCTAAATCGTGACGGTACAACACGCCGTAAAATAAAAATTGTTGATACAACAATAACATTAGATTCTGGTAGCGTAATGAGTTTAGGGTTTAACAGAATCGCACACGAAACTGCAGCAACTATAACCAAGGTTACACAGGGTCATTTGTCGGAGTTATCTGGTTTAAATGTCGCAAATAAATCTATTTTCCCTCAACACGTAAGAGAAAATGCTGCTGATTATGTTGCTCGTTCACTGGAAAAACTTGCTTACTCAATGAGTGATAGAGCTAGCAATGAAAAACTTGCAAACACATTAGTAAATGAATGGCGAGACGAACTAAACCTGAACTTAAACAATTGGAAACACAACTTGTTGAAGTTCACGGTCCTATTGGAAGAGATTCACTTCCTGTTTTCAAATTTTGGAGCAAGAAATAATTGGTTATTGAACGTGTATTGAGAACAACAGCTGATGTTTTTGGACCTGTAGGTGACCATCATGGTGTACGCGATCGATGGGAATCACACTGCTCAAGTTAAGGCATAAAATCTCTAATTGGAAACTACAAAGATAATCGTTTTAATGCACTCTTTGAAACTGCTGCTGAGGTATTCAAGCCCAAAGAAGACCTTTTTTGTGGTTTTGGACACTGTAAACAACCAAAACTTAAAACTTAAATCGGTTAAGGAAGATATCCAATCAGTCGTTTTGTTAGCCAAGCTGCAATGTTTTGGACTGTTTTACTTAAAACTTACAGAACCATATTGGAATCTTATCTCATATGGTGAAGTGGCCTATTTAGAACTGTATCCACATGTTATAGCAATTAAGAGTTTCCTTGAAAAATGTGCTGAAGATCCTGCTTTAATGCTAAACCAGGACTGTCATTAACAGAGGGACGAAAGATACCAAAGGGACAGTTAAATTGATTAAGCTCGATGCTGCCAATATGATTAAATGTGTTGACTAACAACTAGTTGACTTTCTTCCTGGAGGTAAATTCTACAGTGCTGATACTGATATTGAACTAAATTTGTCCATGTCACTAATCTACCTTGTGAACACCATTTTGGTGACCTTGATAGTAGCCATCATTCGTCAGTCAAAATTTTGAAGAGAAATTGTTAAGACATGATGCATTGAACACAGAACATGCCTTTGGTGGAACGTTCGACAATGATAAAAGATGCCATAAAAAGAGGACGTACTCTAAGGGAAATTCACATGACTAACGAAAAATCAGTAATTACTGAAGTTCATGATGAAATGATGCAACCCGTTAAACCTAAAAAGGCAAGAAAGAAAAAACATATTCATTGATTGATTGTTAGTTGCTTAACGTCCAGTGGCAAATATTTCATGCATATTCAGGACGAGAACAAGCTAACAATAAATACAATAGGTAGGTTGTTGTAACAGAGGCCATCTAGGATGATGGTCGGGGAAATTTGGACTACCACTGGAAAATGAGGGTATATTGGATAGGGACAGAAATTTTGCCTTGCAACAGGTCACCTACGGACCCCTCGAAGAGTTGTTGCAAGGGTTTTTAACGTGCAAAGAGCGTGGCACTCTCTTTACACGAGGCATCGGATTTAACGTCCCCCTTCTGACCGGACGTGACTGCGAACTTGATACATCCCTCACAGCCAAACGGACGCCCCACTTCGGCAAGCGTTTTACTGCTCGGAAACGGCCCTTTCTGAGATTAAAACAAAAACTTAAGCAATACGGTGTATGCGGGAGTCCTGCTCGGAAACGGCCCTTTCTGAGATTAAAACAAAAACTTAAGCAATACGGTGTATGAGGGAATTAAAAGGAATGTTATGTGGGCTGCCTACTACTTTACGCATCCCTCCTCTTATTACCCTATTCCTGAAAACGACATGCCATTGTCGTCCCTGAGTGCTATGGAGCACTTGAAACCAAAAGTTCATACCACAAGCGAAACAATCACATTTCCCTTCAATAGCTGAAGAAGGTAACACGAACTACGATCAAGTTTCTAAATATGATTCAGAATCAGATGTGGACGTTAAGCAACCAACAATCAATCACTAAAAACGGACAATGTTATTGACACCCCAGAATGTCTTAGTTTTCTTCAAGGGACAACCAGCAGGAGTGGGAGAACAATCAGGCTCAGCAGTAAATTTTTATGACAAAATAAATATATATACTTTATAATCTCTTAGTTTAGCCTCAAGATAAAACACAGATGTGGTTCCGTGGTATTTACGCCAGTAAAACATTTCTATGAAATATCATTATTATACAATAAAAGAAGTTAGAATGTGACTGTTTTTCAACGATTTAATTTTGAACCTGGGAGAATTCAACATGTAAACAAGTAATGAGCCAGTAATGTATTTGATTTTAGCTTAATTGCACCAATCTACAATACAAACAACCAGCTTCTGAATCTCTATTATCGAGATTGATTGGTGATACTCTTTATATTTTCGTGATCCGTGATCATGGAAATTATTTTCTGTGACTCGTGATTGACAAAAAAATCAACTCGTGAATCGTGATGAGACCTCCCCCCCCCCCCCCAAATCAGGCCCCATCTTTAAAGCGCTTAGCCTTTGATTTAGACTCAAAAAAGAGTGGAGCCTTTCCCTTTCGTATTCATTATAAGATTTATTTGAAGCTAAAAAGTTTATTTCATCATTTTCTTTGTTAAAAAATTTTGCTATTCTCTCTGTACTTTTGGAGACAATACAATAGTGTGGATTCTCTTTCGTTTCTCATCTGATGTCAACTTTTTTGTCAAGTCATAAAATTTGCATGCTGTTTCTTTTATGTTCGTGTCGAGTTTGTGCTCTATGAATGGTTCAAGAGTGTGCAAGATCTTTGATTCTTTTGTTACATTTTTGGCTTTTGCGTTTTCACATACTTTATCGCGAGTTCTTCACACATTTTGCTTACTTCTATTGTAGAAGGTGTCGTATATTTGTACAGTGAAGCATAACAGATTTCGGACGTGCATTTTTCACAATTTTTTGTTATGGTGTTTTTCTTCTGCTTCAGAGAGCTTGCACCAATTTATAAAATTGTGCTTTTTCAAGAAATATGCTTTATTCTCCTGTTTTATTATTATTTTTCCAGTACTTGACATTACTTAAGTAGTTTTGCAATTTTGGGATACGGGATTTTTTTATTTTTTTTTTATTTTTATTATTTTCAAGATTTACAACAAATACAACACATCAAACATACATACAGTAATTTAAATATATATTTATTTATGACAATAAACATTGTTGTAAATTCATTTTTTCTATTTATATGGAAAAAAAAGAAGTAAGAAAATACGGAAGAAAAATATAACTAGAGTTAAATGTTCATGTTCCACTGTCAGTGTTGCACTTGAGAATTGTAAAAAAAATAATATGAAAAATATCCCGTAAGATTTTCAGTACATAATAAATTGTGCTATTAGATACAATAATATTTTATGTTAGTTTTGACAATAAATATAGATTGTATAAACAAATGACAAATTGAATTATAAAAATAATACTTTAAATGCATTCCAAATGGTATCAAAGTGTTTTTGTCTCTTATTTTTGACTGCCATTATTTTTTCTAAATTGTACATATATTTTAACTTTTCTTAAATGGCACCGACTGAAATATCTTTTGAAAAACATCTACTGTTGTATATATATTGTTTCATGTATAGAAAAATCAAATTATATGGGTCACCTTTTCGAACTTTTGTTATATCTCCAAAAATAAAATTCAACTTATTCAGTGGCAGGCTTACCCCACCAGATAAGAACCAATAATCTACATCTTGTAAAAAAATTTGGATAATCTCACAATTCCACAGAATATGTTCAATGGTTTCATCTTTTAATTTACAAAAAGTACATAGAGGGTTATCGATAAATTTGATTTTACATACAAATTTTAATATTTGTGGCAAGAATTCTATGGTTGATTCTGTACTGAAGCCACTGTAGTTTAGTATTGACAGTGACTGTAAAAGGTAGTTTGAATATGTTTCCAAATGAGATCTTCACCTATTATTTCACTCCACTTCAGTTATCCTGTTGGAGTCACCTTATTACTTATGAGTATTTTGTACATATCTTTAGTACCTTAGTACCGGGATTTAAATTCTTGGAGTGGAATGTGCATCTTTGGATAGCTATGCATAAACGCATAGTTATTTTCATATCTTGCTCTGACATTCATGATTTGGCTGTGATTTGGAAGATGGACTAGGATTTTGTTTTCTTTATGTGGTTGATCATTCCACCTTTTTAAAGTTTCTGGTTCTTTAGTTGACCTTGCCAAGATCACTTTTGCGTAATTACACAAGTTAATTTTTCTTAATTTTATCACATATTAGCTAAAATGTTCAACTGATTAGATGACCTTGCAATTATGTTATATCCTCCATTGTTTGTTTATTTCGTATGTTTAAAGATTACTTAATTTTTGTATTTGTTGTAGCAAAAAGAAATGTGTAAATTCAATTGAATAAAAAAAAGTAGTAAGTAAAATGTACTTTATAAAGCACAAAGGTGTCAGTATTCACCTCAGAAACTTACAAAACCTTTGAATAGACTTATTAAGAAGGGATATAATTACGATACTGTTGTCAAGTCATTAAAGATTGCATATTTTGGTGTTAATATTGAGTCACTGATAAGGTCTTTGCGTCGGAACTAAACACATTTATTCTAAAAACAGTTGTTAGCATGACACGGGTTATGTTCTTCTCATATATGTTATGATGGTATGATACTAAACCCCTAACGGGAAGGATTGTGCCTGATGTTTATATGATGAAATCATAATCTTTCAGTCAGTTTAATTGAAGTCTGGAGCTGGCATGTCAGTTAACTGCTAGTAGTCTGTTGTTATTTATGTATTGTTGTCATTTTGTTTATTTTTTTTTTGGTTACATCTTCTGACATCAGACTCGGACTTCTCTTGAACCGAATTTTAATGTGCGTATTGTTATGTGTTTACTTTTCTACATTGGTTACAGGTGTAGGGGGAGGGTTGAGATCTCACAAACATGTTTAACCCCGCCGCATTTTTGCGCCTGTCCCAAGTCAGGAGCCTCTTGCCTTTGTTAGTCTTGTATTATTTTATTTTTAGTTTCTTGTGTACAATTTGGAAATTAGTATGGCGTTCATTATCACTGAACTAGTATATATTTGTTTTACTTTTATTATCTCCCTTTGTTATAATGGAAAAATCCATAGTCTTTTGTATTTTTTTTATTACAAATTTTATGTACAGTTTGATTTTTAAATTATACCATTGAAATATATGTTAGAAAGAATGAAAGTTTTTAGACTGTGTGGGGCCACTAGGCTATCTGCCCACTGTGCACCAGCAAAGAAATATTTACATATGTTTGCCTAGGGAGGGAATCGAACCGTCATACACAGTTAAAGAGAGAAAAAAGCAATTTTAAAGAGTATTTTGAATTGAATTTAATATCAACAGGAGATTTTTCTAGGACATTTTCTCCCCCTTTTTGAACGGACGACTAACGTATGCAAATAAAAGTTGTCCGTTGACAACATTGTTATCCGTTGGGAGTCCGTTGATGTATTTGCCGAATATAACGGATGCATAACGGACACACACCGGATATGTAACGTACGAGTACCGCATAAAACGGACACATAACGAAAGCGTACCGGATAAACGAATGAACAAGATATACGGGAAAATCAAAGGCGCCAATGATAATATATGTACATCGCATAAATATTCATAATATTTCTGTGTGTAGTCTGTTTGACTTCTGTAAGTCTTCTTAAAATTGGTTTTTACTACTAAATGATTTTTTTTTTCATGTATGATATATACGAACTCTTGACTATGATTATCGTAATTTTGAACCAATAATCAAACTAGAGGCTCTTAGAGCCTGTGTTGCTCAAATTGGTCTATGTGTTGATCAATATCATCAATACTAAGTGTAACATATCTGTATCATCAATAATAAATCTGTAATCGTTTATTTTATTTTATTAAAGGCAGCAAAAGGTTTCAAATGGCTATTTTCTAATGGAAGATGATGGGACTGAAGTAGACATCATGTATTTCGAAACCCTACCTGACAATTGTCTGGTAATGGTATTAAGTGATAGACAGGTTTAGTCACAACCTTCTTCATCCTCCTCATCTGAACAGACTGGAGATCATTGTAATGGTAAATGTAGAAATTATGTATACAGAAGAGCAAGAGGCAAACATTAATTAACATTAATTATGTGTATCATTGGAATTAACATATTTTGGAGACAAATTTTTTTCTATGAAATTTTTAAGCAAAGCAACATCATCATAATTATTTAAATTTCAAATACATGTTATACTGTGAAAGGATAATTATTCCTGTTGTACTAATTTCTATTATACCCCATTTTGAAACAGTTTTACTTCTGTCTGTCCATCCGTCAGTCCATCAGTAGGTTAGCCAATCTGTCCCATAAATACTTTTTCGTCACATTATTCTCAGAAACTACATTCAGGATCTATAAAAACAAGTCACTTATACTTTGTTATGCAATTTTAGATTCATCACTCAACAACTTCCTGTTTACCTTCTAATCTAAAACTACTGGATCAAATAAAACCAAACTTGGCCACAATCATCATTGATGTATCTAGTTTTAAAATGTGTCCGGTGACCTGGACAACCAACCAAGATGGCCGCCATGTCTTAAATTAAAACACAGGGGTACAAATGCCGTTTTTGGCCTATAACTCAAAAACCAAAGCATTTAGAGCAAATCTGACATAAGGATAAATTTGTTTATCAGGTCAACAGAATATCAATATTGGCTTTCTGGATTTTCTAAGAAAATACCAAGGAAGGTTGTTTAAACACAAGTCTTAGAGGAAAAGATTCAATAAAAGAGTGCTAAACATGATCTGTAACTCCTTGTTAAAGTGTGCAATAAGTATCCTAGCTCAAAATCTACAAGTGTATTGAAGATTGATGTTCATATTTAATCTTTTGAAATATTTGTAGGTTGAAAAAGCTATAGAAGACATCAAGGAATGAAAGAAACACCTTGTCAGGGCCCGTAATCAAGAGCATGCAAAGCGTAATTTAACTGATAAGATGAATGAAAATGAGGCCTTAATAACAATTGACTGGGCTATGAAATTCTTGCCCAGAAATATCGAGAAGGTCAGGTGGATTGGTATGCACTGGCATATTAGTGTGTCACTTATGAAGAAAGGTGTTACATTTGATAGTATCACTCACGTTCATATCTTTCCCAAGATGCCGACGTTACCTCTCAAATAATGGTAGATGTAGTAACTGATTTGGTAAAAGTGCTTCCAACTTTAAACAAGTTCCATCTATTTTCTGGCAATGCTGGATGTTACAAATCAACAGCAACATTAACTCAGCTTCACAGTGGATTGGGGGAATTTATTTGACACTTACAATTTCTCAGAATCTCAAAATGGGAAAGGTGAGACTAGATATTTTTTTTTGTCTGTTTAATTAAATAACATACATATAAAGCTGAATCAAGTAGACAAATAGTCAAATTTAGACCAGTCAATACCAAAATTAATAAAATTACCATTTCAAAGTATTTTTGGAGACCAGTCAATACCAAAATTAATGAAATTACCATTTTTAAGTATTTTTTGAGACCAGTCAATACCAAAATTAATAAAATTACCACTTCAAAGTATTTTTTGAGACCAGTCAATACCAAAATTAATAAAATTACCATTTTAAAGTATTTTTTGAGACCAGTCAATACCAAAATTAATAAAATTACCATTTTAAAGTATTTTTTGAGACCAGTCAATACCAAAATTAATAAAATTACCATTTTAAAGTATTTTTTGAGACCAGTCAATACCAAAATTAATAAAATTGCCATTTTAAAGTATTTTTTGAGACCAGTCAATACCAAAATTAATAAAATTACCATTTTAAAGTATTTTTTGCATCCTCAATCTTTTTTTGTTAATCATGGAACAAGAGTATACACGTTAGTTGCTTAAATATATTAAAAAACTGCCATAAAAAGACTGAATAAAAGAATTTTGACACCATTGGAGATAATTGCTTGGAAAATGTGTTTTCATATATATTACTGTAAATTTATAAATTATTCTGTGCATTAATAGTTGCCATTTAGAGGAAAGTACTGCTTCTTTCACTTTAAAAAGATCAATATTTTGAAGAACACAACACTCATATTTATTGCAAAAATTGCTGAAATAGCAGTATCTAATTCCCTATTCAAGGTACATTGTTTCCCTTTCAACCACTCAGAGGATAATCCTTGAAAATTTGGCAGAGATCAGTGAAAACCAAACAGAAATGAAGGAGATGTTGGGGCAAATCTTGTCATCGAAATCAGGCCCCAATGATGTTGTTATTGAGGATGTGATACAATCTCCAGCAAAATCTGAAGAGGAGTTGCTGGAGATTATCAGGGAATTAGAAAACCCTGAATTTAAAAAGAAATTGGTATGTAATACTTAGCTAAGTTAAAATATATGTACACGTCACTGTGGTAAAAATATCACTTACAAATCCAAGGTCCGAACTGTACAGTTCAGTTATTGTTTACAAATTGTATTTTAATTCTCATGATGAAAAAGCATCTGGAAGTCCATTCAAAAGTGGAATGATATTCACTTATGAACATCCAGTTTAAATTTGCAAAATTTGTAGAATATCAGTAATTAAATATCTATTTGTAAAAATAGTTGATTTTTATACAACCGCAAATAATTACCAAAATGGAAATATATTATGTTCATGTTAAAAAATGAATGAATCTATAGCTGCTTGTTTTCAAAAATAACTTTGTTGAAACATTTGTATCGTTGTCTATCACATTCTTATAACACATTACAACTGTTTGTTCACACATAACACATATGCCTTACCTTCAATAAAAAGCCATTCTATCAATGTGCCCATTCATCAATCTCAAATCCTTTCAAAGTTGTAAAAGATTGTTCAAAGTGAAGTTATCACACCTGACACAAGAAAATGGTGGCGATTGACAGTTATCATGATTATTGCAATAATGAATATTAATGGTCGTGCGGCTCTCTGGGGATAATCTTACCTTTGTTTGATCGTTTCATTCTGTGATAATATTAGTAAACTGCGTTTTATAAACACACCGATTTTTTTCAAAACACTTTCCTCGTCAACGTAATATAGACGCAAACACTTAACGGTGCTAACTGTAGCGGAAACTGAAGTTCTTGTTTGAACTTCTGCGCGCTATCTTTGAAAATTTTCATCACACCAAAGTCAACACTGTCTACGATAAACTAAATCGCAATAGATTTCATTTCAAAAGATTAGGTTTTAAAATGGCAAACTCGTCTAAAGTATCAGAAGCAGCTTTGACGGTGTTTTCTTCTTAGTATTTTGGGAAGATTACCAACTTGGTGTGGTTGCCAAAAATGACCTCGTTAACAAAAATGACCTCGTTAACATAGCTGTGTCGGAGCTAACGGAGAAAGTTTCCCGCCAGAAATGTGAGGCCATGTATGGCTCAGAAAGATATCATGTGACTCTGATTGTCGAGGTATATTTCAAATAACTCATCTATGCTAGTGTATTTATATTTTAATGTCTGTTATCATGATGCAGAGGTGGATCAAGAAATTTTCCGTATGGGGTCCTGCTCCAGTCTTGTCCAAATAACTCTGATGTCATGAAAGGCCATTATATTTTTACTTTAACACTTTCACAGAAATGTTAAGGTATTATGCAGAGCTGTCCGTTCGCAATCAATACACTTTTGCACCAAGTTATTTTAGAACAATGATTTTTTTTATTGAAATACACTATTCAATTTATAAGCTGAGAATATACCAGATTTTTTGCAAATTTTGCCCAAAAAGAATATTGTAACAAGTCATGTCTCATCACATATGATACAGGATGTTCAAGAAATTTTGAATAATAATTTAAATTTCATAAGAAGTCACTTTCAATAAGGAAATATATATGAAACTCAATTCAGTGACAGTAACACTATACGTAAGTACTGGTACCATTAATGTACAAGGTAGCAATGATTTACTTGGATTGATAATTTTGTTGTTAAGTGTGAATTACTTGATCATCAACACCAGTTGAATTTATTCAAGACTTTATCAATCATTTTTCAATAGCTCAATAGAATCAAATGTAGAAATATTTGAAAATGCAAATAAGAGGAGAGCCTAAATCCAAAAAATGACTCAATAACTGAATTGAAATTAATTAATATATGTACCAACTCTATCTATGAAGGCAAAAGTAGAGAGGACTTAATAAATATCATTAAGCGTCTTGAATCTGAACTAGAAGTGAACAAATGCAGTGAGCAATCAATACAAACTGAGTTATCAGCTGTTTCTGTTGAGTGCCAAACATCCCAATATGTCAACACGTGTGATGCATCGACCCAGACAAGACCTATTCCAGCTCCAAGACTTTCCAAGTTAAAACTCACAGAAGATCAATGCAAACCTGTCCTTGAGCCAAAATCCCAACATGAAAACTCAAGTCCAAATCCAAAAACTAGCAACAACCATAGTCCAGAGAAAATTTAATCATTGGATCATCAATTCTTAAAGTGATTAGAACTTCTGACCTATCAAAGATCAACATAAGAACATTCAGAGGGGCACACGTTGATAGAATAACAAAGGAAATTATGAATATGGATTTGAAAGCTTATAAGAATATCAATCTTCAAGTTGGTGGAAACGACATAAGTGGTGGAAAATCCTTGAAAGATTTTGAAATTGAATTTGAAAGTTTGCTTCTAGCAGCTCGTAGTTGTAGTAACTCTGACTGTAACAGCATAGTCTTAGGACCCCCTCCCAGGATTGATGTAGATGTTTACAGGGCAAATGTAGCTTTAGAAAGATTATGTCAACACCTTGGCCAAGTTTTTTGTCCATGGATTTATGAGTTTTGAACAGCGGTATACTACTGTTGCCTTCATGTTTATGCGTGACAGCTTCAATCAAAACAATAATTTCTATGTTCATGATGGTATTCATTTCAATTCAAGAGGAACATCAAGATACATCAAAACAATCGATAACATAAAAGGAATAATCAATACACATGATGAATGTGAGAACTGTGGTAAACTAAACCATAAAACATCCTCTGTGTTTATTTTAACAGTTAGTGTTTGTATATATTATATAATCAATTTAGAAAACCATGCATTGACAGCTAATGAAAAGATTTTTAATTCTTATGGTTTTAGTAAATCAAAAGGTATTAGGATTTGTTCTCATAATGTTAATAGGTTTGAAAGTAAATAGGAAGAAATTAAACATAACCTTATGTTTTCTGATAACCAACTTGATGTATTAGGACTGTGAAACATTTTTAACAAAACACACTCCTGATAATGAATTACAAGTACCTGGTTATGCATTTGAAAGAAACTACCCAAGGTGGGGGTGGTCTGATTGTTTACTTTTATGAAACTATTAAATTTTTAAGAAAAGAAACAACATAGAAACGAGGGGTACAGAAACAATGTAGTTTGAAATTAAACCAGATTACAAAAACAACTTTTTTATTATGTTTTATGTATAGGCCACCATAGTCACTGATAGATTAGGTTGATAATTTTGAAAAAGAAAAAAGAGTGACAATGACCATGAATTCAGATATAACAATTATGGATGATTTTAATTTTAAAGCACCAAACAAACCTCCTAAAAAAGGGCTGAATATTTTAGAATCATATAATTTTCAACGACTGATCAAAGAATCCATAAGGGTAACAAAAGATATTAGTACACTGATTGATCATATTTATGTCAATAATCCAAATATGGTAGAGGAATCACATGTGTGTACATATGCAATTAGTGACCATTATCTAAAGATGATATCACTAGAGACAGTTCTTGTTCTGTGAAATTTTCACCTCTGCCATTATTTCATTTACATGTTTCATTAATCCTTCAGGGTACTCCACATTATTCACCACTGCCAATTCCTTAAAGAACCCGTTCATAAGTTGAACCCAACTTCCCCGTTCTCATCTTCATCTCATAGAAAACGTTCCTCAGCTCTATGGTGTTCCTTGCCATGCGGACTACAGTACATCACTGTCTGCTGGATTTATATATGAATAGTATTTTGTACTATATCATCACTGTCTGCTGTATTTTTTAGGAATAGGTACTAGACCACCAATGCAAGCAAGATTTTAATCTATAATGTAAAAAATATTATAAAAATTATGGTCTTGAGGAAACAAAGTGGCCTTCCTTTGATACCTCTTCCATTATATTGTAAGTTCAGAACTTTTTGTTAACAACTTGCGATATGTCGTGTATGTTAGTTCATAGCATTGCTTGAAGTTGTCATCATAGGGATCAAAATTGCATTTGTTTATTGTTCAGTATTTAGATTCGAAGCTAGTTATTTGTGTTGTAGATTGACAACCTCGCTAATTGGTAGTAGCAGGTACACATTAAATCATATAAATGGAGAGAAAATTCTAAACTTCAACTTATTGATGCTTTATTGACTGAAAATGTAAAGAATTAGATAATAGAGTTTGAAATGGTTAATTACGAAGAAAATCAGGTTGGTGTTGATGAGGCTACAGAAAAATTGACAAAAATTTTAGATAATATTTCAAGCCTCTCTTGTAAAGCAACTCCAAAAACTAAAAGGAGGAAGAAGAAAAGGAAATTTTAACAAGTTTGGTCAGACAATGTTATATATGAAACCAAGCGTCAAATAAATAAAATAGGAAACAAAACAAGAAATAATCCAAATAATAATAGTTTAAAGCAAAAGTTTTTTGAGTTAAAAAAAAAACTTGAAGAAAATGGTTAAACACAAAAAGTATGAATATAAACAAAAACTTTATAATTGTTTAAGTGAATATATCAATCAAAATCCAAAGGAATATTGGAAAATTTTAAAAATCTCTTAAGAATAAAACAGAAAAAGATGAAATACCAGAGGTATTAATAGATGAATAAGTTTTAATAAAACATTTTCAAGATCAAGGTAAACCTTCATCTATGAATAATGCTTTTATGATATACATTGAATCACAATTAAAGCTATTAGAAAATAATATAGACTTCAAAGCTGAAACAGATGCTCCAATATCTTGTTCAGAAGTAAATAAGGTAATCAGAGGACTAAAACTTCAAAAGTCTGCTGGACCAGATAGAATTATAAATGAAATAATTAAACCTCAAATCAAATAATAATTAAATCAATTGTTAAAATATTTAATTTAATTCTAAAAACAGGTATATACCCAAAATCATGGAAGGACTCATATATAATTGCACTTCATAAGAAGGGGGACAAATCGGATCCCAATAATTACAGAGGTATATCTTTAATCAGTAATCTTCCTAAAATATTCAATGCTGTACTTAATAATAGACTAATCACAGTTGTGGATAAACATCAATTTTACTTCTATTAAAGGACACCGGCCACTTCAAACAATCATGTGTAAAATAAAACCTTTATAGTTAATAAAATCGATATCTTCATGTTGTTATGTGTATTTCTTATCAGGGAATGTGATAATCAGTAATGTATACACAGATGGCCTTGATCGCCCTTGTATGCATATTTTCAGACATGATAACGAGGCTCACGGCTATGACATCACTTGTGTTACCAGCTGTATATTCTCAGTGGTAATACTATATAGATAATACAGAAATGCCATGAGTATAGGGTTCCATTCATGTCTCATATTACATCCATGTTTTATTTTTATGTAAAAGCAAGTCTTCACGTAGTAGAATTATTTAAAAGTAAGAAGTAATTATTTTTTATTTCGTAAATATAAGTGTAAATATGCCGTATTGTGTGGTTTACGGTTGCAATAGCAATTCTCAATGTGACAAAAATATATATTGGTTTACTTTTCCGAAAGATTCTCAGAGAAATCGTGCTTGGGTTCACTATTGTAAACGACAGGATTTTACACCGTCTAAGCACAGCAGAATTTGTTCTAAACATTTTACCCTAAATCAGTATAGCAGGCACCCTGAAAGACTTTCAGAATTGGGATATCCGGGTGCAAAGGCAGCTCTAAAAGATGACGCCATGCCCGACATTCCTGTAGTTGTAGATGCAGAAAAAGGACCATCTTCTCCTAAAAAGCCTAGGTCGGCCTTCGAAAAAAGACAGAAACGTCAGGTACAATTGATTCTCTTTATTATCCATCGAAACTTTTGTGAAAAATATGTTCATGGTTATCTGTATGGTTTTAATTATTATTATTTATTATATTTGTATATCTTTCTTCCCGTTTTGGTTCAAGTAAAAATTGTCAAAGCATTTATTTTATTTACATGAAAAGGTATATTCATCCATTTACATTATATTACGATCCAATAAAACACTATCAAAGTCATACTAAAATGTTCAGGACTTCTGGGATTTATATTTTTCTCGTAAACTTTTTTTTTATGAAATCAGTCGCTTGTAGAAGAAGTCCGTATATTGACATTCTAAATCTATTATAAAATAAAATAAAGGAGTAAAGGTTTCGTGAGTCTAACTAAAGAAAACAAAAACATATCAATTATTCAATTCCACAGGAAATCTACGACCCGGTCCTTTCCCGAATACAACGACCAAAAAGGTGAATTTACGGGATATATATTTTTTTTTATACATTCATGTATGATTTATTTATGAAAGCAATTTTTAAAATAAAAATTTAATTTCACTATAGGTTCTTCAAGAGGCCTTTAATGAATCATTAGATAAGTCCGTTGACTCCATTGACACTGAAACTGAATCGCCACCCGCACCTGACAGTATGGAGATTCAGGAAGAGGTAGAAATTCCGGTAGATATACCAAAAACATTTGTGTCAAAATCTTTTAACACCGATTACACAAACATGAAAATACAGAAAAATCAAACAGATCCCATTCCGCAGAGAACTTCAACTAGAAGAAACCAAACATTAAAACCCAAGAGAAAGTCTAAAGGCATTCAGTGTAACCCTTCAGATATTGATTCAGCAAGTAAAGTCGCCACATCGAAGACAAGAACGATAATCGGAAAAATTACAAGCAGTAGCCTTGCACCGGCAGCGACCGAACAAAACAAGGATGACAATGATGAGATTGATGATGATGAAGATGATGTAGATGCATATGATAATGATCCGGATTATATTTATAACGAGTCCGAGGAAGAAGATGGAGACGACGAGTATGGATCTGACGATGAGGAAGAAACAAGCAATTACAGAATGGAAGAATGTAATGATCCAGTTGAAGAAAAGTATTACATGGTCTCTGAAACAGCACTATTTCAGTTACTATCAGTATGTAGAGAGTGTAACAATCGATGCATTCCAATTATTGAATTCAGTAGAGGGACAATGATATCTACATCTTCTGTATGTGCTTTTGGACACGTCTACAAGTGGAAATCACAAAACTGTCATGAAAGACTACCATGGGGAAATCTTTTGCTTGCAAGTGCCATAATGTTTAGCGGGAATAATACAGCCAAGATTGTAAGACTGTTTGATCAAATGAAACTGAAAGGCATTATTAGTGAACGCTCGGTTAGAAGACTGCAAACAGCATACACATCATGTGCAGTTATCTATGAATTCGACTCCCAGCAAGCAGATCTAATAGCTTCCTTGCAAGGTATGTATATTTCTTCGTAGTGTCACCTCTTTTAATATACTCGCATATCTTTTTATTTATTTCCTGGAATACACGTATCTTTTTATTTATTCTTGGAATATATGTTTATTTCTATCCTCATTTTCTCCCTCTGTCAAATTATGTATCTTGTTAATATATTTTCTGTACAGAATAATTTTATTGTTAATTATATGAATAAGAGTGTTATAATCTTCACGCATTACCCTTTTTAATATTGCAGGTCCAGATAAACAAGTAGTACTTGGTGGCGACGGAAGGTGCGACAGTCCTGGTTATAGTGCTAAATATGGCAGTTACACTCTGATGGACTTGAACACAAATAAAATATTGGACATTCAGCTTGTTCAGGTTTGCATTAATTAACTCTTGATGGATTTCTCAATATAAATCTAAATTAGATCTGTATTAACATGATTACAAATAAATACAGCTTAACATGCATACTTCTTAAAATGGATTGATTGTTGCTGTCCAGTGGCAAGTATTTCATGAACATAACCCAAATCTCATTGTTTATATGTATATATATTTCAGATTTAAATAAGATCTGTATAAATGCTTAGAAGGAAATAGTTAAACACACTTACTACAGATTTATCGATGTTGTCCAGTGGCCAGTATTTCAAGAATTTCCCCCAAATCTTATTGTTTTCATAAATCATGTTGACAAATAATTTCAGTGTTTGCTTATTTTTTTCAGTCCAATGAAGTTAAGGGGTCAACCCATATGGAATTGGAAGGACTTAAGAGGGGTTTATCCCTTCTTATAGACACTAACCATATTGAAGTCTCAACACTTGTCACAGATAGACATGTTATGATTAAGAAGTTCATGAAGGACAACCATCCAGAAATAAATCATTATTTCGATGTATGGCATATAGCAAAAGGTATTACTCAATTAACTTCATACTAGAACTAATTGTATTATCTTATCAAGTTGTGAATAAATCATATTTTATAAATCTGCAATACTCTTAGGCTGTTGATAAAAAATACATTTCAAAATGTTTTCTTTATTCCATTACTTGCAGGAATATCAAAAAAGTTGGAAACCAGAGCCAAAAAAAAAAGACACAGGAGACATAAGACCATGGATAAAGAGCATTGTTAACCATACATATTGGGTGGCTGCATCAAGTGGGGAAGATCAGAACGAAAAAATACACAAATGGACATCAATTTCAAACCACATCATGAATAAACATGTCCATGAGTCTGATGTATTTCCGCAATGTATTCATGGACAGCTTGAGGAACAAAGAGCTTGGCTTAAACAAGGTAAACAAATATCTTAAGTACAAATGGTTTTCATGTTCTATGAAAAAGGGACACTTGTTGTGTTTCATGGCTTTGTACTAATTAAAAAAAAACTATTTTTGAGAAAATGCCTCATCATTTATAGCCATATATGTTTAAACGTTTGCATCTAGCCTAAATTATCGTTTTAATAAATTATATTTTATTTTAATTTTTAGGTTCCAAATCGCATAAACTTGTTCTGGAAGTAATCGAAAGCAAATACTTGCTAAAAGATTTAAAAAAGCTGTCACCAGTGCACCAGACATATGGCCTCGAGGTGTATCACTCTCTTGTGAACCAGTATGCACCAAAGAACACCCACTTCTTCCAATATGCAATGAAAGCAAGGTAATTGATTGTGTACAATATGTCAAAATAACATATACCAAACAAATCAATGAAAGGTGTATACCTGTACTGTAATCATGGTCACCACATGGTATACACATAAACTCATCAGTGGCTAATTTTAAACTTTGAAGCAATAAATTAAAAGTTTAGTAGGTTCCTTATCTTAAAATTTGATAATAATTTTGTAATGTTTTTTCTTCTTCTCCAGAATTTATATTGCTGCATTGCATTACAATGAGAATGGAAATAGACAGCAAGCTGTCACAAAAGCAGGCATCCTGAAATGGAAAAAGTTGTACCCTAAAGCAAAAAAAGGAGAGCAATGTGTTGTCAAACCGCAGAAAGTTCAAGCGACCTATGGTAAGATTTCGTTCAACTTTCTGGTTCAATAATAAAACATAAAAAGCACTATGCAAGACATTTATTTTGTAATAATGTTGGTTTATTTACAGTATTATGAGTCTCTTTTTGTACTATTGGAATCGAAAAAGTTAATATTCAAAAAATGAAGACTGCACATCCAAGTAATGTCATTGCATCTATAAATTTGCACGGTTAATTATGTAAATTAGAGGCTGAGCTATTAGATATAGTTTCTATTTGTCTTGTAGATTATGTTGGAGCTCTTCTGAAAAGAACTTTTGACAGACGAAATAACTTATCAAGCATTAAAGAAGCCTTAGAGGACTTTAACATTGTATACCAGGGACTCCCTCCACTAACAGCATCAAACCCTCAATTTGATAAGGAGGAGCTAATAAGACATCGAACAAGTCGTTTTGCTAGAAACTGACATCATTTCTCGTACATTTGTTTAAATATGTTTTTCGATCATTGTTCCATATAACTCTTCACCATTTAAATTGTATTTACCACAATTTACATCATGTAGTCGAGTGTTTTTATCTTTCAAAGCTCTGTTTGTGGAAACATGAAATTTACCAAGATTTTAACCACAATGATGTTTTTTCAAATGATCATGGCCTGGCATATTTGAATCCAGTAAAGTCCTCAGACGGGAATGCCTCCCTAATTTTTAATACTGCACATGCTGGTATCACCTTTCTTCTTTTTTTGCCAAGTATATGCCAGATCCAACGAGTGAACCGTCTGTAAGCAACATATCTATATAATCTGAAAAAATAGCATATTAAACAAATTATTCATATTCTTTTTACAAAGTGATACAGTGATACTCAAAGCTTGAACAAGGATATTATTTTAACTGATATATCAGTATGCTTAAAAAAGTGATCAAGATGAGAGTTCATATTTTCATGATGATACATGTATATTTTGTATGTTTACTCAGATTTATTTATTTAGCCTTAAGCTTTTTGCAATTCATCATCAGCTTGGTCTTGACTTTTTTTTTTATATTGTTTCTGATTAAAATTGTAAATAAAAAATGATAGTTGTGAAGTTAAATTTATTTTTAATCATCAATATTAAATTGAACTTACTCATGAATTGGTTAATTGTCGTCTATTGGTCCCTGCCTTTCAACAAAGTCATACAAAGAGACCTCAATGACATGTCTATTTAAACAGTTTCCAGTGAACCCCTCATGATCTGTAATACAATCGAGGTCCTCATCTTCCATTTTTTCTGCAACTGGACCAACTTCCTTGCAACAGAGGCATTCATCCACAGTGGGCATTGCAGCGCAGTGGTTACAGTCACACCTGGGAAATTTATTGTACAACGTACATGTAGATTTGACTATTTTACAATAAATCCTCAGTAAGATCTATTATCATGTAAATTTATAAAAAAAACTGTCAAGTAATTCATAAAAAAAAGTTACAATGCATCAATGTGAAAAGAATAGCATGATGCATTTTAACATCAATTCAATATTATTGTGTCAATTGAATATTTTTTTTGAATTAAAACTTATAGTTTCTATGTCTTATTTGACTCTATATGTAGGTAAGGAAGTGTTAAATATGCGACTGTATAGTACTGTAGGCACATGTGTATGATATACATGCCAACCCCCCTTTTTTTGTTGAAGAACAAAAAACGAACGAAAACGTTTACATCTAGGAGGCTTGGTAATGTGAAGTATTTAATCATGTTAGACAGTATTAGACAATCAATCCCTAAAAGCCAAAATACACGTCATATGAGTAATCGGGGGTAAAAGGGTCTATTCTTATTTATATAACAAACTTTTATTTTTAGAAAAATATAAATACACTAGTGTCACGTGACTTTAAACTGAAAGTAAAGACATTTCCCAAAAAAGTCAAAAGTGCAGGTGCAAGATGAAATCGGATCGCCCTGATTTTGGGCTCGTTGTAATCAGGATAACTTGTTTTACTGGAAAAGTGCTGCCACTTAATTTTCATTAGAGGTTTTGTAATTAAAAAACAATAAAACATGGAGAATTTAATCGATTTATTGTTTTTTTGGCACTTCGGGTTGTGAAATTTCTTTTACACGAACGCTATATAACCAGTAGCAGCACTTTTCGAAAAGTTTGAAATGTTGCCTTTCTACCAATACCAGCATGCAGTGGGTTGGTATAGCTCTTGCACCTGCACTTTTCAATTATTCTAACATGTTGTAGCATAATCGCCCTAAAATGCACGAAAAAAGCGTTTGAAAGACCCTCTAGTAGTCGGATCGGCTGACGGGAAAACTACGTGTATATTTTGTTTTCACCGGCGTTTTATTTGATAATATGTTTGTGCGAAGTTTGAAACAACTATTGTCTTATTGCTATTTAAATTATTGAAGGCAAAAAACATAATTATTCAGGTCATTATTATACACCCCAAACGTGGGTTACATGCATGTAGTGTTGGGGCATGCAGCCTTCCCCCTTTTTTGTTCAAATCCGGAATCGCATCTCGGGTGCTTGTATAGTTCTTGTTCTACAAATCAAAGTTCAATATATAAATTAATTTAATAGATAAGCCTACAAGGTCATTATTATACACCCCATACGTGGGTTACATGCATGTAGTGTTGGGGAATGCAGCCTTCCCCCTTTTTTTTGGTTCAAATCCGGAATCGCATCTCGTGTGCTTGTAAAGTTCTCGTTCTGCAAGTAAAAGTTCATTATATAAATTTTAATAGATTAGCCTACTAGGTCTCTTCTAGTGTTTGTGTATTGTGAATCATTAACATTTTAATGAAAAAAGCTGCATTAATAAAGAAATTGGGTGTGTCATTGGTTATGTTTAAATTATAAATATACTTAACTCCTATCTGCATCACATCAATAGATGGAGATTTTATTTGTTGAATATCTCCTGCTTATCAAGTGTGACTGGTATCAATTGTAAATCATGATTTGTCACTTTTAGATTCATTCTGGTGATTCTTTTGCATCTATTTGCCAGTTTTTTTGTATGGCTTGCTTTTTTTTATTATGTCGGACTCCATAGTTATTTCCTGCGTCTTATTACACAGAATATTCCCTTTCAACCAATCTGGAGCAGTATTTGACTTATTCTAATATCCTTACAGTTACTTGGTAAAATTATTCTGCCCTACTTTTACTGATTTTATTATGTTTGTAATTCAAAGGCATACATTTTAAAATTTGTACACCAGCATTAACATTGGGGATATAATTCCTTTTTTCATAGAATGTGTGAGTTTCAATATTTGCACAAACTACCTTTTGGAGTAAAGATTAAAAGATAAGACATTGAGTACCCAAAATTTAAAAAAAAACAAACTTTGTGCTCAATAATTTATGCTTCCACTCCATGTATATACCAGTTTCAAAAATTATTTCAGATGCATACATTGTATACGACTTATTTTAATCTCATCTGATGTGTTTCAGATTTAGGTATATATGTACAGTGTACATTGTACCTATATAGCTATGATTCAATCTGCAGCCTTGTAAATATATCATCTTAATTTCTCAACCTCAAAAGACATCAAAGAATACAATTCTATCATGAAGTTGGAAATAGTGACCTATTTTTTACTGCCGCTCATTTCATATTAAATTCCTGCCTTCTGTGCAAAGTGTCCACCAATACAAATGGACAGCAAAGAAATAGTCGTATGTGCTTATGTGACATTCAGCACAATCAATCAATTGTGTTTTCATTATTAAGTGCCATAATATTTTAATTCAGGTTCATCATGTTCATCTCAAAGATGTTAAAATCAGAAAACTTATTTCCTATCAACTGCTGAGATTGGAGTCAACTGAAATAATATTTCTTTTTTGTCCTAATAGAAGAAATTTTATGTACCAGAATATACATCTAAATACAGAATTAACTAACTTAATATAATTTATACATAACCACAATCCCGAAGTGTCAGATCAATCAGAATGAATCCATTTCCATGATATAGGGGAAAGGACAATTAGTCAGACGGAAACTCATAAAATGATACAATGTATGTACGTGTTAAACATGTTAACGGTTATAGAACTACAATGTACTGCCTACCAAAAATCATGGGTTAATCTTTACCTGATCCAATCACAAAAAATAACACAACTTAATTGTTAATCAAAACTTCATTGGCAATTATACCACATCATCTTTTTTTTTAATGAAATTCTAGCTGTACTACATACATGTAATTACATGTATGATGCATTCAAATTTAAAATATATAGAAAGTAATTTCTGTCTGTGTGTTGGAAATGCTGTCTCATTGCCATACAAATGTACATGTAAAATGTATTTATGCACATGATGCATATGGTAATATAATGCTGTACATGTATATCTAACATCAGTTGCTAATCTTGCTAGATATAAGATTTTTTTATACTGTGGAAATATTCCATCACAAGTTTCCAAGTATACCATGTATACCAGTAGAAAATTAAATGCATATGAACATGTTAATGTACATATGTACAAAAGAGCAACTACATGATAAATGCAAGCAAAGAAAAATATCCAACATTTTTGGGTTCAAACATTCTGTGGATGTTACATTTGTACATTTGTACAGAGGTCTTGCTCAGTATTGAAGGCCAACATCAATATGACCAACAACTGAAATCAAAACACTTTATAATGCTTTTGAACATTTTGTAAACCTGTATAGTCTGTGTTATGAAATGAGATTGAAATATAAACCATGACAAAATATGATTTTCTTGTTCTCTGGTGGCTAATACATGTATATGACTAGTTGTTCTCTGATTGAGAGTTGTTTCATTGACAATCATATGTCATGTATGTCATATTCTTACTTTTATAATTACATGTACATGTAACTACATGGGTGGTGCATCAGTGAATTGCATGCTTACATTTGTACATGTACAATGTACATGATGTAATTTGTATATGTCTGAAATGTACATATGATATCTGTAAGTTTTCTGGTAGGATTAATATCTATATTGAATTACTTTTTACATCGCTTTCCTGTAATTGCCATAAAAATAACAAAACACTCATAGAAGTCTTATAAATGAATATTTCAAAATTCCCCTTTACCATGTTTACAGTTCAACTGAATATCATATGTCTATCTGTAGATCTCTCACTCGTCTTGGTTAGATATTGCAGATTTTTTAAAACATTTCATGAAAGAGACAAAAAAATTACATTTCTGACATCCGTGAAATACAATATTTTAACTGAAATCCTTTTTGAAACTCCTATTTTAAGACTATTCACAAATCTCCAAACGGCCTTTATTATGTATATTTGGTATTCCTTTTAACTGTCACATGTGTCAAGTAAAAACTCTTTAAGATGGTATACATCAACTTCAATAATGATGAAAAAGAAGTTAAATTGTCCAATTAATAATATTCCTCTCTATTTCAGCATCAATACACTAAATTCCAATTTATTTGGTTTTGAAACAGTCAATGCTTCTACTTAGTACGGTGCATTATGTAGAATTGCTGTCATTTTTCTATTTTTCATGGACATATTTGGTGGCTTTCTAGACAAATTTTAATCAGATCTTCCATAATGGCCATGATGAGTTATAAGTAACTTTTAACTGGTGTCTGACTGCAGGTCTTCATCCCTGAAATATGAAAATGCAAATATAATACAAGTACAACATGTACAATGTTTATATCAAATGAAATTTTCAATATGAGAAAAGTAATCAAAAGTTAGTGCAAACATACTTCTTCAAAAAGTACTGTTAAAATGCTAACAAAATAATTCTCGTCCTTTTTTACCAGTAGTAATGTCTTCATTCAACATTTGAACAAAAAATTTTCCAAACACATTTTAATAAGGCGCACTATGTAATAAATATTTAAATATTATGTTGAACTTCATTATTTTGTATCTCCTTTTCCAAATGTGAACAATGACAGGAATACTTCAATATCAACATGATCAATATCAAGAATCCACAAGAAATTTTAGCTAGCAAGTTCAGTATATTATTATTATTATGGTTATAGGCATATCTGTGATGTCTGTGTAAATAAATATTACTGCTCGTACATATATATACAGACACTGAAGGACGCCTCCGGGTGCGGGAATTACATGTTGGTGACCTTCTGCTGTTATTTTTTTTTTTATTTGGTCGGGTTGTTGTCTCTTTGACACATTCCCCATTTCCATTCTCAATTTTACTTCATTTTGAATTCAGAAATTATCATGATTTATATTAAGTACATTAATTATTGTATTGCAATTCTTGAAGAATGGAAAAAAAAAGTGAATTTGTAGGATACTTATACAAGTGAATCTTATTTACTTGTACATGTTGTATGGGTAAACCAAAAAATGGCATAGTTATGTCCCTTACACATTCAGAATGTTTTACATTGTACTTCTTTTACATCCTTTTTTCTTGAATTCTTGAGATTTCTTTGCACTAATCGAATTTTAAATTGTGTACTCTCTGCAGATGTCTTTACCAATCATTTAAGTGTAATTTCATAGACAATGAAAATCCCATTTGTCTGTTATCTTCACAACACTGCTCATTTACAAGCCTCAAAGGAGCAATTTTTGAAGGCCTTGCACAAATATACAAGATCTTTGCTCAATCAATTTCTTTGATGGATTCATATAATGAGATGAAACATTGAACTTAAAATTAAAAAAAAATTGAGCTAAACTGGGAAAAATCACCATGATCATTAAAGGCATGATTCACATCTCAAAACTTGAGGATTTTTTTTAGGATTGAAAGAAATGTTTACATGGTTTACTTGTACAAGTAAATTTTTGAGAAAATTAAGGCTAGATTATTCAAACATTATCTTTTTACTTATACGTGTTATGTGTATTTTTTTTTACTTCTTCAAGTAAATAAAATAAACTTGTACAAATACATGTATTACCCATGACTATGTATGTGTCTGTAATATTTAATTGAGCACTTGTTGTTTGTTGCTGTTTGTTTGTTTGTTTGTTTGTTCATTCACTTTTTTCTCACATAAATAAGACCATTAGTTTTCTACTTCAACAGGTTTATCAATATTATGATTTGGCGCCTTTTAGAGAAGACAATGTGGCAGAATGTGTTTTTCTCATTGTTGAAGGCCATAAGGCCTAAATGATGACATATATATAGTTTTTAATTTCTGTTTAACTTGGGACCCTTCAGGTGAGTCGTCCCATTGTACATGTACAATAGTTAGATCATGTAGATAATTGCAGGATAAAACAATTTACCTGTCTATAATACATGTAATGAAGCTCTCCAAATTCAAACCAAACTTTATAATTCATCACAGCTTGAATGGCATACTGTAACCTCAATCCTGTTATTGTCAGGTGACCTAAAAGAAAAAGAGAATGTAATTATAAACTTTTTTTTTTAAATAAAGGAGCATGAAAAATTGAAAACAGCAGGTTCAATAATTTCATGCGTCCATAGCACTTTTCTGGCTGAGTCTGGATTGACCTTCATCAGGAACGCTCAAAGCCAAACATTTAAAATCCAAAGATGTACAAGTAGTGAATAAAATTACAGAGCTATAAGATAAGATACTTAAACAGGAAAACAAACGGTCTAATCTATATAAAAAACAAGAAACGAGAGACACTTATAAATTACATAAACAAACGACAACTACTGTACATCAGATTCCTGACTTAGAACAGGTGCAAACATTTGCAGCGGGATTAAATGTTTTAATGACAATGTTTATATTAATGCAAATTAAATGAACCCAGGATATGCATGTTGCTAATTTTTGCTCGTCTTAATGTAATTTTTATGATTAACTAGAAGTGCTGAGAACACTGCTCACAATAGCCAGCCCCCTCCCCCACAAAAAATATAAAATACTATAAAACAAACAAGTGAATCTGTGAGCTACTGATCACTTTTGATACCCCCATACACTTTAAGAATTTTAAGGTACACAGGAATTTGTTGAGTGATGAATATGAAAAAGCATCACACGGTATTGCTGACTCATATAAACCCTCAAACCAAATTTAAGAAGTCCATGTTATTTTCCTGAGAAAGATGCGACGAAAAATATTCAATTCTGAAAAGACAGACAGACTGAATTTAATATACCGTCAAAATTGACCGTTTCTAAACAGGCTGTGGCCTTTTCCATTTAATAAATGATATGATTTGCATCCGTTCATGCTTGTACACAATTGTCTGTTATAACAGAATACACAGCTTTATTACAAGTGTTTTTTTTCCTGCCTCTTGGACATGAGGTCTCGCAATGAAAATTTTAAAAATACCATTATGGCTCGATTCTGTTTACTGGGGATATATATAGCTGAACACTGAACAGGGACACAGTTCAGATATTTGATATCATCCATGTACTCTAATTTTAGAGGGAAAGTGAATGCAGTGACTATTCAATTTTAATACTGATAATAATTATTATAAATACTGTATAAAAATAATATGTCATGTACATGATGTATGTCAAAAGCACGAGAAGTTAAAGAGTATGACAGGAAACATGGAAAATAAAGAAGGGGAAACATGAAGCACACATCAAGTCATCCTACTAAACACGAAACATAGAAGATAAAACGTCTGAACACGAAAACAAGTTGGTGACCTTCTGCTATTGTCTGTTCTATGGTTGGGTTGCTATCTCTTTGACACATTTTAATACGAAAGACACGGAACATATGTTCTCATAGTTTATGACTTTATTCATTATAGGTTGAAAAATACACAGTGGCGGATCCAGGAATTTTCATAAGTGGGGGCCCACTGACTGACCTAAGAGGGGGGCCGCTTCAGTCACGCTTCAATGATTTCCTATATAAGCAACCAAATTTTTTCTCAAAAAGGGGGGGGCCCGGGCCCCCTGCCCCCCCCTAAATCCGCCTCTGATACAGGCAAAGTTTAGATTTTTAAGAAGTGTCCTATATTTTGACTTTAGTGGAACCTTATTATCTGATCTCTGCAGTGCACAAGCCATTCCCTCTGCATTTTAGTATATATCTCTAGATTGTAATACCTGAAAGCGATAAATTACACCTTTCATCGTGTAATGTGTTTTCGTACTAATAACAAATTTCACTGCTTACAGTTTTCACTGTTGAGTTTTTATTCCGGTGTTTGCTCAAATTTAAAAAGCATGTCCTGTAGATTAATTTAAGGTATCTAGATTTTTTTTCAATGCTTACTACGATTTTTTACTGTTTCCGATTACTTTGCGATTTTTGTATGTCAAAAAAACGGCATCATATGTTTTCGTATGAAATAAAAATTGGATCAGTACACGGACAGGAAATGACTACAAAATCCGGAAATTAATATTTTCTAAAGTCGTGGTTCTAATGATCGCTTGAATCATAAAAAAAGAAAATAAATACTTTTCAGTACTAAAAATTACTAGTAAATAGTTTTAGTTTGGTAAAGTGTGTGCTGAAATTTTAAGATTTTGATTAATTTCAGATTGGCACCTGGTTTGTACAAAATACATTATTTTTTCTAAAATAAAATGCAGTTTTTAAAATTTAGGATTAAATATAAAAAGTCAAGACTGTTTCATCTTCATGAATCAAGGATGTATACAAAAAAATTATAAATGAAATATTGAATAATTAGATTTTGAACAACCATTTTATATAAGAACCCTACTAATTTTAACTCGCTGGTTTGTAATTAAAACGGCCCAAAAACACATGACAGTCATATGTCTTGAAGATCCGGTAACTGACTTGCAAAAAACATATCTGGACTTTATTTTAACCCTTCAGAATTTTTTTTTTATAGCTATTCTAGTGATGCATATTTTTGACATTAAATAAAAATGGCTAAATAGGTCAGTTTTATTTAATATGTTCTAACGTCTTTAAAAAGCGACGTTGAATATGTTTTAAATATGTCAAGTTGTAGTGGTGTTGTTGTTCTAAATATAGAAACCGAAAAACACGCCACAATGTACGCGTATGCAGCCGAAACCGACGAAATGTGGTTGATACGAAAACATATGACATACGAAAACATATGACACGACGATAAGTCGTGTTTTGTCCAGACATTGGATCATATTGAATAAATTTTCCATTTGTTCTCATCAGTTTCTCCAAGCAGGTCGTTATAATCTCAACTGACAAGTGCACGGCTACTTTAGTAATTTTCAATTAACCAACTTGCAAACTGCAAGCTTCGCAACTACATTGAATTTCCAAATAAGGTAAACAGGTGGGCGGAGCTTAAACTCCGCTTGCTATTTTTCTTTTGATAAATACAGCTTTCACTCAAATTATTTCCATTTCCTGATGTGAAAATACATTATAATATTAAAAAAGACACCATATGCCATATATTTCATTATTCATGCGATACGCGTACCTTACCTATTGCTACATTTGTTACTGTGTCTGCAACGTCAAAAGTCGCCCGCCATTACACATTCTGATCTAGATAGGGGAAATAACTCCTGCACTGTTTTTTTATTCGGTTTTGCGGGAAAACCACCTTAATGTCGCTGCGAGTTATAAATGGCTCATCGCCGCTGTCCTGTCCGTCGAAATCCATTGTATACTTTGTTAAATTTTAGTTAGAAATAGTATGATTCTCGTGGTCTAGTGGATGTAAACAACACAAGTGACGTCACGCACTTCTTCGGGAAGTTGCTTATTAAATGTCGGCAATTATCGGCAATGTCCGGAGAAGGATTATTTCAAGCTGATACAACCTGTTTTTATAGACATACGATATGTGTTACACTCTTATCTACGAAATTAACGATGTTTACATCCCATTACGATTTATTTTACAAATGATTGTTTGAAGTGGCCGGTGTCCTTTAACTAAAACAACTATTTGTTTTAATTTTTGAAAAAAATGTTTATGTACAATAAACGGCAAAAATTTGTTTTATACAGATCATCAATCAATATGTTAAACTTTTGTGTAGCTCAAGCTACAAAGATATATTTTGTCATGCATCCGATTTCATCTAGATAGTTGCACACGCCCGATGAAGCTAATTTGTTTAGCGAAATATTGCGTGAATATATATAAAATATAACACCTATTTTTTAACACTCATTAGTCACCTTTCAAAGACAAAAGACAATAGACAATATTTTATTGGCTCAAACGCATTTACAATAAATGGTAATGACTATGGCAAGCCGTTCTCGTCAAAACTATGTTTAAACCATTTTTCGAAAAATTTACACACTGAGAATTTAAAAAAAACACACTGAGATTAAAAAACTTAAAAACACACACTGAGAATTAAAAATTACACACTGAG
The DNA here is from genome assembly GCF_036588685.1 of Mytilus trossulus. Lineage (NCBI taxonomy): Eukaryota > Metazoa > Mollusca > Bivalvia > Mytilida > Mytilidae > Mytilus > Mytilus trossulus. The sequence goes on along the minus strand of NC_086377.1, from coordinate 85,487,838 downwards.
ATTTCATAAAGACGCACTGAGATTACAAAAAATGAAAAACACACACTGAGAATTAAAAATTACACACTGAGAATTGAAAATTACACACTGAGATTTCAAAAAGACACACTGAGATGAAATAAACTGAAAAACACACACTGAGAATTGAAAATTACACAATGAGATTTGTGCGCACATTTTATGCGCACAGATCTAATTAGCATAGTTATTCTGATTCTATTACAAGCTTAAACAACTAGGGGACAGAACTCGCTTTTCATCTGTAGCCTGGGTTCCTGACTCAAATTGACATTGCGATGTGAAGCTCAGAATAGGCCGGGATCCCAGACTATTTTTATTTGGCGCCATGGAATCCGCAAGGAAACTTGTCACAGAACTCGTGGATAACGAAGCGATGATGACCCGGCTTGCCAATCAGTTACAAAACAGATCTAACCGTACGAGTCCTGTCACTAGTCTGGCCAATTTTGCATTCCACAGTGGGAGTTGGAAGGCAAAGGGAGGGAAATCCCCTAGAAGCAAATCCTTCAAGATGAGGTACTTTTCTTGATTATGATATAAAATATAATTCTAAGCTAAATGATCAGTTATGTCCGTATACTCTACGAGGTACATGTACCTATTTGGATTGGACGGTGTGTTTATGGGCGATGCAGGGCGTGACGTCCATACTGCTACGTCGTCCATAGGATGTATCGTCCATACATTGAAAGATGCATCGACCATAGCCTTAGCTGCGGAACCGTAGCTCTTAGGTCCTTATGTTATTTTTTGACTATTTGCGGACCATAGAAATAGGAAAAATCCGTAGCTCTATGGTCCGCAAATAGTCAAAAAATAACATAAGGACCTAAGAGCTACGGTTCCGCAGCTACCATAGCCTATGACAAAATCGTCCATACTTTGTGAAGTCCATCGGGTTTTTTTTTCGGAAATAAATTAATGGTAAATATAACTTGTAAATGTATAGTTCGAGATTACTCTGACGTCCAACGGCTGTTTTGCCAGACAAACTGGGGCCGTGGGACGTCCGCGCTCGTCCCATATCAAAAAGTGGATATTTGCCCATCCAAAATAGATGCGCTGCTTCGTCGCTTCTGGTGTCAACTAACGGCCTTGGAATTATATAAAATACTTGGAAAATACCAAAGCTTGAGTGTGGGAATTCATGTACTCAGACACATTCTTACCTTTTTAATGCAAAAATTCAATGGGAACCAAATTTTTTTCAACTTAAATTTGCATGGGACATTGACTGTTTTATTAAGGACCATTCAATGTTTATCTGAGAGATGGGCCTGTGCAAAAATTCAATGGGAACCAAATTTTTTTCAACTTAAATTTGCATGGGACATTGACTGTTTTATTAAGGACCATTCAATATGTTTATCTGAGAGATGGGCCTGTGCAAAAATTCAATGGGAACCAAATTTTTTTCAACTTAAATTTGCATGGGACATTGACTGTTTTATTAAGGACCATTCAATGTTTATCTGAGAGATGGGCCTGTGATCATGAGGAAGGGCAAATACATTCAATTTATTGCTGTACACAAATGTATATATTTGGCAGGGCAAAATCATTATTTACTAAGAATAGTGTTGGGGCAGGAACTTTTTCTGTTAATGATAATCATATGCTGTTAATGGGGGACTCAACCTCATTTTTGTCTCGCCTGTGACGAAAGTCACAGAAAGTGAGACATAGGTATTACTATCCGGCGGCAGCTGCGTAAACTATTTGTATATAGATAAAGCTTTATATTTCAGAAGGTTGAAGACCTGTATGCATCATACTTTGTATGCAGATACCTTATGTTACGAAGTTTCTGTCTGTCATATGTTCAATGTCCTTGACCTCATTTTCATGGTTCAGCGACTGCTTGAAAAAATTTTATAGTATTTTTGTTTTGTAAATTTCTCACTTTTGAGTAATGGGATACATGTAACTATAATTGGTATATTGGTTCCTTGCAATGTAAACATGTCCTTCAGACAGGGTTCACCTGACCTCAGCCTCATTTCATGGATCAGTGATTAAGGTTAAAGTTACATGATTAGGTCTGTTTCTCAGATACTACAACCAGTAGGTCCGCTATTATGTGGTGTATGGAATGATTGTAAGGGATAAATGTCAGTCTGGCAGGTGTCATTTGTCCTTGACCTCATTTTCATCGTTCAATGGTTAAAGGTAAGTTTTTGAGTTTTGGTTTGTTTTTCTAATACTATAAGCAATAGGTCAACTATGTTTGGTGTATGGAATAATTGTAAGGTGTACATGTCTGTTTGGCAGGGTTCTTCTGACCTTGACCTCATTTTCATGGTTCATTGATCAGTGTTAAGTTTTCCTGTTTGTCTGCTTCTTCGATACAATATGCAATAAGGTCAAGTATATTTGATGCATGGATTGATTGTAAGGTGAACATGTATGTCTGCCTTGGTTTATATGACCTTGACCTCATTTCCATGGATCATTGATAATATAAAGTGTATGTGATACTTGTAACCAATCATGGTTAGTAAAACTTGCGAGACATTTCAGCGTGTACACTCTTGTTATTCATCATGTCCATTTGGGACAATAACTATTTCAGCAATTTTTTGTAACAATATTTGTTTCTTATCAAATAAGGCTTAAATTCCATTTGTATTTAACTTAAATTATCATATCTGATGTAAAGTAAGCACAATGATTTGTATTGAGTATGTAACAATCTTAAGATTAAAAAAAAATGACAATTTCTAACATTGACAATCATGATTTACTGAAAACAATTATATAATTTGCCTTTTTTCAACACGGTAGATCTCCAAACTAATTAGAATTTGGCATTTTGTAAGAACAGTATAGACATGACATAATGGCCCAATTTTATGAATAATCTTGGGTCATTTTAAAAAAGATATACATGTAGAATCTCTCGAAGTTGACTATTGGTATCTCAATTTATTCCCAACTGAAGATTCTTATTTTTTTCTAAAGCATAAACTTTGACACTGATAAATTTACATGAAAAACAGATTTAACAATTTTGTAAGAACAGTATACAAGGTAGATACCTGTCAAGTTTTATGACAATCCCAGATGATTTGAAACAGTTAAAGGAAGTTTTTAAAGTCAAGTACATGAATTTAATCCCAACTGAAAAAACTATTTTTTTTCACATATATTGATTATAAAGTTTATAACATTTGAGAGCAAAAAATCTTAATAAAAATAAAATTTGCCATTTTTAAGAACAGTACCTAATGAAATAGCTTTAAAGTGTTATGAAATTGAAGAAAATCCCACTTGATTTGAAAAAGTAATGGTCATTTTCTGTCGTAATTAAATGTATGGCAAGCCGTTCTCATCAAAACTATGTTTAAGCCAATATTCCAAATTTTTTTAGACAGACTAAATAAACTGGAAAACACACACTGAGAATTGATAATCACACTTAGATGTGAGTATTATTAGAACTTTAATATTTTTAAATTAAAAGCTACAAATAACGTTTCATGGGAGCAAATTGCAAATCAACTGACACACATGGCCACATACTGGGGAAAAATCTGTCCGTATTTTATTTCAGATCCTAAAATTAAGAAAGGAAAAATTATTCTTATAGAGATCAGCAATATTACAGAGCCATCAGAATTAGGTTGAGGAAAAAATGAAAAGAAACTTTCTTTATTGGCAATACATTTTTGTAAGTAATGGTAATCCACCTCATGCTTATGAATTAGGAGGGTTTGATTTTAAACATATTTTGATTTTGATAAATTTAAATAAAATATTCATCGATCAAGACCTGTTTATTTCCTCTTTAGGGTTAATGCCCTGGTGTTCAAATTTCTGGCGTTGTTTGGATATGTTTTTAGAGATGGCAGTTATACATTTATATCTAAAAAAGGTTAGTGTTAACCTGGAATGTGATTTTTTTAACTTAAAAGTTCAAATTATCAAAATGCCTGAAAATTTAAAGAACTAATTAATTTTATACCTGAATAAAAATGCAATATTTGTGGATTAAGTAGTCCTGTAATGTTGTCTTTTGTGCCAAAGATGTAGTAAGGGGACTATTTTATCATAGCTGGAATGAAGAATATACAAGTGACATTTCATTTACAGTAAGAAGTCAAAAGGTGTGTTCATGAAGGAGGTGGTTCTTCTGGCAGGGCCTAATTCAAGCCTACCAAAACAAAGCAGAAAAGAAAAACTCCACCAAAATGGCCATGTTATGGCAGCTATGATATTTGAAAAAGACTGGGAAGAGGAGGAAGTGATGGCATCATTCTACTCAGCCTTCAGTTTCCTTCCACAAACAGTAAAGTGAGTATACATCATGTACATGTAGAAAGTCTCCCATTACTGGACCTTGTTATTAAGCTATGTTTATAAAGTCACTGAGTTAGATATAGTTGTCATGAGGTCCATTTTGTCGGGGTTGATACCAAAAGAATCATTATCACCATTTACTATAAATAGAAACTTATTTCGATTCCATAATACATATGTATATATATATAGGATATGAACCAAACTTTCACAGGAGATACATGTATGTCCCTAGATACATAAAAGTTGAATGCACATAATATTGATAATAAAAACATGAATTATTATTTAGATATACTTATACAAATCATTGAAAATAAACTAAATTTGATCCATGTACATTGAAGGACACAATTATGGCAAGCCGTTCTCGTCAAAACTATGTTTTACCCATTTTTTGAAAAATTTACACACTGAGATTAAAAAACTTAAAAACACACACTGAGATATTAAAATAACGTACTGAGAAATTAAAATTACTCACTGAAAATTTAAATTACACACTGAGATTTCAAAAATACACACTGAGAATTGAAAATTACCCACTGAGATTTGTGCGCATAAAATGTGCGCAAAAATCTCAGTGTGTAATTTTCAATTCTCAGTGTGTGTTTTTCAGTTTATTTCATCTCAGTGTGTAATTTTAAATTCTCAGTGTGTAATTTTTAATTCTCAGTACGTAATTTTAATTTCTCAGTGTGTGTTTTTAAGTTTTTTTAATAAGTTTTTTAATCTCAGTGTGTTTTTTTTTAAATCTCAGTGTGTAAATTTCTCGAAAAATGGCTTAAACATAGTTTTGATGAGAACAGCGTGCTATAGACAATCATCATGAATCCTATTGCGAAATTGGATACAGTTGTTAATACTGGAAATATGTTTTACAGAAACTTAGAAGTTCCACTGTAGAGATTAGTCTTTATCTGTCCCTTGAGCAAAGGGCCAGGGGACAGCACTAGTCAGTCTAGTCGGCCTGGAGTCAGAATTATGTGTCTGGGTAGGCCAAGGGTGACATGTCTTCCTGCAAACTGTTACCTTATGGGCTAGCATGTTAAAGATCCGGCTTGTACAAAGCAGGGTCAGTATCACTAGAAAAACCAAATAGCTAGAACGCCGCCAAAAAAGTCTAGAAATAGACTAAACATCTAAAAACTAGTCATTTACCACTTTATTCATATTATTAGCTTTCATACTCTAATTTTTGCCCTTTCCATAATTTTTAGCCTATACGTTCAGCACTTTAGAACTTTTTTGTTATCCCTCTCATAATCTCAGATAATAGTGACCCTTTAGCAATGTTTAGTAATCAGAGATGGGTCCGATTACTTTCAATGTAATTGATTAAATTACAATTACTTTGTCATTTGTACGATTAAATTAAATTAATGATTACATCATTTCTGAAAGTATCTGATTAAATTAATGATTACATTGGCAAAGAAATCATGATTACATCTGATTACAATGAATTTAAAAACAAAACATTTTGAATGATGTGGATGAATAAACGTTTAATATAACTATAGCATTTTTGAGAACGTATTTTATTTGGTTCAATTATAAAATAATAACTTCAAATTAAACGTCATCTATTTAAATAAACACCAAATTTCACTACATATATATACATTACACTTTATCACCAATGTTTTCTAAATTATTTTGAATTAAATTCAATTAAGATATATCATAATCAAGAGTTTTTTTGTTTGTCTTCTGACCTCTTTCATAATTTATATGTATTCCAAGTTGCAGTTTATGGAAGTTTAAATATGGATGAAATAAAGTTACGTTTGTACCAGTTAAAACTATGTTAAATTTTAATAGAAATGTTTAATCAAATTGTAAACAATATGTTTTAAAGTACTAAAAACCATTGCATTTTACACATCCAGTCCAAATACAAAAAAAAGTTTAAACAACATATTTGTCCAACTTTTAATTTAGTTTGTGCTAATTAGATAAATTTTCATGTCTGATTTATCTTTTATCATATATATTTCCCTACAGCTATACTCAATTGGTAATTGCAATAAAAACAAACCTTAATTAGTCTCCTACCTGTCAATTCAAAGTTGAAAAAAATCACAAATATTAACAAAAGATTATAATTCAGGGTTAAAGAAAAGTATTACTTGAATATATAACAGTTATAATCAAATATTAATATGAAGATCATTATAAAACGATGACTATACATGTATGTACAATATCTTTTACCAAGATAAAAGGTATATAATTGTATTATATGTCTCTGCTTAGGCTAATGATGACTTTTCAATACTGTAACAGTTTATTTTTTACTGAAGTAGACAAGCTTAAAGTAACCAAACCATTTTAGTATGTTAAAAATTTATCAAATATGAACAAAGAGGTTCATTTAATGACCAAAAACACAATTTTAGATTTTTTTCATTGTAATCAGAATGTAATCAAAAAGTAATCATGATTACAGGGTAATTTGAAAAGTAATTGATTAAATTATATTACATGTAATCAGATTTTTGGCTGATTAATGATTACACTGATTACTTGAAAAATTGTAATCAATTACAGCTGATTAACGATTACAATTACAATTACCCCAAGTCTGTTAGTAATTTACTTTTAATTATTAAGAGCTTGTGAACGTTGTTCTAATGTTACATTAGTATTACAATGTTTTTTTATGAATGTGTATTCATTTTACTGATTTTAAATTAAAAACAGGATTTTGAAATTTATTAGTATAAAATTTTGTACATAAACGACAATGCATCATAAAGCCTTCCTCTAAAGGCTGATTGGTATTAAAAAAAACTTTTGGTAATTTGACTAATTTCTATACTATCAGAATAATGTAATAAAAGACAACCAAGCTTAAAAGAAAATTGATTGCAACAGAGAAATATGTTTCATCAACATAAACCCAGGAGATAAACATTTCGGGAATCGTGGTTTATTTTGAATTTAGTCCTAAAAGACTAATATTGACTTTTAACCTTCAATATATCATTACTTCAATACTAAAACATGCAAATGTAATGTTTTTGATCAGGTAGGGGCGGGTTTTTATAGTAATGTCTTCTTAAAATTTCAATTGACCAGTATTTACCGCTGACATGGTCAATAGTATTGACTGTTTTTTTGGCCAACCATGAGAGGAATATTTCTATTGATTTTGAGGTGACAGAAGGTCAGGTCATGGTCATGACTTTATAAATATTAAATTAACCAAGTTCTAACATTGCACTCACAAAAAGGTTTTAATATGAGGTTAGCTGATCAGAGGTGTCAACTTGTACTTCACTTGAGGATTTGCGATCCCTCTTAGATTTTCTAAAAGTTAAGCCAATAATGAAGCTTTTAAATGACTTAATAAATGCATATCATAAAAAAAAATCCATATGATATTTATCCTTTGCACAGGGATATTAAAGACAATAACAGAAATAATCATATAATTTATAAATTTCAGACTTGAAATCATGTTACCTTGCGGTAATTCCTTGGTTAAGCCCCATATTAGTGGAGGGAATATGGATGGCCAGATTATACACCAGATTTTCTGTAGGAAGACTATTTATTTACAACCGTCGAAGCAACTTCTTGAGGTAAGTTTACTTAATTCATTTGTTCATGTACCTCAGCTGAGGTCAAGATAAGGATAGGGTCTTTTGGGTACTTCACTCCTCTTTTCCATTCAATTGGGTTCTGCAGTTTTATTTTTAGCTCACCTGACCCATCTTCTAGAGAACCACTGAATGGGTTCAAACCATTTAATTTAACAAGGTCCAGGTCAGATGAACCATGCCAGGCAGACAGGTACAGCATGTACCTGTCTGCCTGACATGTATTCTTTTGATCTAATACTATATGCCTTAGGTCAACTATATTTGGTGTATGGAAATATTTTATGATCTTTATGTCAGTAGCGCAGGTTTCTTTTGACCATGACCTCATTTTCACGGTGTATTGCACAGTGTTAAGTTTTTGTGTTTTGGTCTATTTTTCTTAAACTATAAGTAATAGGTCAGCTATATATGTTGTATAGAAGCATTGTTCGCTGTACATGTCTGCCTGGTATGGTTCATCTGACCTTGACCTCATTTTCAAGGTTCATTGGTTTTTGTTTAGTTATCTTGGTTAATGTTAAGTTTATGAGACAGTTGTAATAAATTAAAGCTTTATACTTAGGACAGAGATGGGGTCGATTACTTTAAAATTTAATCGATTGAATTACAATTACTTTGCTAATAAAATGTAATCGATTACATTACAATTACACCCTATTTCATATGTAATCAATTACATTAGATTACTTTTCTTTATTGTTATCATGATTACTTTAGATTACTTATGATTACATTGTATATTGCTATATCAAAGTTTTTTCATAACTTTTTATCCGCTTATTTTGGTGATTTTTTTTAAAAGCCTTAATTTATTCATCTTTTAAAAGAATTTATAGACAAGACAGTTACAGTTACAGTGTAACATGTGTAAGGCCAGAATTTTTTAATTTGTTGGTTTACGGATCCGCCGACCCGATTTTGCCGATTTTCAGAATAAAAATAAAATTGACTTTCATGCTTTTTTATTCCCGCCGACCTTAACAAATGCATTATCCCTGAAAAATAATTAAACAATCTTTTTTTTATGAAATGAAATGCTTTAATCACTAACAAAATTGATAACACTTTCTGTAGTGAAAAAATAAAACTTCCAGTTTACGTTTCTAACAATTGACAAATAAATTATAAATGACCTTGAAATGTCGTTTGCGCAAATAATTTTGCGAAACGAAACCTGTGTTTAAAACCAACTACACAATGAGTTCGTTTCCCGTATTTGTAATCAGTCCGTAAGATGCATCATCTGATAGAAATAGACTTGTCCAAATGTACACAGGTGGAAGACATCAAGTTAAAGTACTGAATATTAGATAATCATTTTGAATTTTTTTGTTTTATAGATAATAAAAAAATATCGTCTATTTGGACATGTTGGATAAAAAAACGGGAATGCATGACAACAGATTAACCCGATATTCTCGTTTTTCCAGTGGACGAGTCTATTTCGTTTTTGACACGTGTGTTGAAACTTATTTTCGTACGACGTTTTTACATTTTTTTCTTAATCAGTTTTCGTGCTTGAAGATCATACTTCAACAAGTTTTCTGGAGTTGATAAAGAGCTACGCGAATCTGTTTTTCTTGTTTGTGAAATGACAATTTAATTTCGTCTTTTCCGTGCATCCCCCCTTTTTGTACGGAAAATTATTAGAATGTCATGCGATGTTTATGACAGCTGAGCAATACAAAATAGCATAACAAACATATTGTCAGAAAGGTGAAATATATATTTATTTGCATATTTTTCTGTCTTGAAAGATATTTTTTTTTTTTTTTTTCCCGACCTACCGACCCGACTTTTTCATGGGGAAAATCCGTAAACCAACAAATTAAAAAACCCTGGCCTAATTTGATAAAATAGCTATAGACAAGTGTCCTTTCTCTATGTAAAAGATGTAACTTTATTTTTAACTACAAATTGTTACCAACTTAATTACTTACTAATTAACAAAAAAAAACTGAAAATAAGGAAAAATGAATTAAGTATAGTTTTATTGTCTGTTGGGACATAATTGACACATCCATTAATGTTTTTACAGGTGTTAATCACTACTTCAATTTTTCAAACAAACAATGGGGGGGCTTGGGTATTTAAATTTTATTGTCTTAATAACGATATAAATAAAGTTAAAAGTGGTTGATTGTCATTATTTGTTTGAAAATTTTTAATACTTGATCTAATTGAAATTAATATAATTATTGTCAGGTGAAAACACAAAACAGTTTTGTAACTTAGGAAAGATTATACATTTCTCTTTATATTAAGCAACAGTTTATTGTATTGATGAAACTTCTGACGTCACCTATTGTTTACTTTGCATATTGTTTGCAATATTTATGCCATATGTATACACTGTACATGTACAAAATATACTTGTTTATACTGGTGAGCTTAAGGCTATTAAAGTTAATAAAGAAGAAAAATAAGAAAGCACATAATATACACGAATATATGGAAAATAAAATTCATTCAATTTTGTCAATAAATGAAACCTGGTTTTAACTTCCATTTTGAATTAAGTGGACTTATATATTCATGCCGACCATCAAAGTCAAATAGGAACTAAATGTTTTCTGCATTTGAATTTCAATGTATTTATGTAAAAATATTGGGTAAACTAATATGAAATTGGAGTTAATATCAAAAGTTTTCAATCAAGGAAAACAAATGCTTTCAAGGCATATTCTTGTATCATAAGAGCTCAATTTCACAAAGAAATATTGGACAGTAAATTTCTTTTTGTAAACTGTTAAAACAAAATAAAACACTTGGTTATACAAATTTGTTATATAGATGATCACATTAAACAAGGTCCCATCATTGTGATTACTAGTTTCATGATTTTTCATTCAAGCTTTACATTTTCTTATTTTCATCTTGTCTATCAAAAACTATTTTCATATTTATACAAGATTTGTAATCATCAAGTAATCTTATGAATGTAATCTTAAAGTAATTTAAAAGTAATCATGATTACACCTGTTTTTTGCCATGTAATCGATTACATTACGATTACTTGTAATCAGAAATGACATGATTACTGATTACATAGGATTACACTGCAAAATGTAATCAATTACAGCTGATTACGATTACTGATTACGATTACCCCATGCCTGACTTAGGACTATCAACATAATATCAATGATTAGTATAGAAGGCGAGACATTTCAGCATGTGCACTCTTGTTGGTTATTATCTTGAATAATATTATAGATAGAGATAAAATGTAGACAGCAATAATGTTCAGCAAAGTAAAATTTACAAATAAGTCAACACGACCAAAATGGTCATTTGACCCCTTTAGGAGTTATTGCCCTTTATAGTCAATTTTAAACCATTTTTTGTAAATCTTAGTTATCTTTTATAAAAATCTTCTCCTCTGGTTATTATCTTGAATATGATTATAGATAGATTTAAACTGTAAACAGCAATAATATTCAGCAAAGTAAGATCCACAAATAAGTCAACATGACCATAAAAGTGAGTTGACCCCTTTAAGGAGTTTTTGCCCTTTATAGTCAATTTTTATACGACCCCAAACATTTTTTGGGATTGTATATTGGTATGATGTTGTCTGCGTCGTCGTCGTCTGAAGACACATTGATTTCCAGATAATAACTTTAGTTTAAGTGAATAGATTTTCATGACATTTTTTCAGAAGATTCAATACCCCAAAAGGAAGGTTGGGATTGATTTTGGGGATGTAGGTCCCAACCGATTAGGAATTAGGGGCCGAAAAGGGGCCCAAAACTAGCATTTTTCTAGGTGTAGGAGAATAACTTGTAGAAGTATTTCAATTGCTCTAAAATCATACAGCAATGTTTAAAACCACAAGTAGACGGTTTGGATTCATTTTAGGGGTTATGGAGCCAAAGTTTAGGAATTAAGGGCCAAAAAGGGGTCAAAACAAGCTTTTTTCTAGTTTCAAGACAATAACTTATGTTTAATTGTATGGATCTCTCTGAAATTGTGCCACAGTGTACCATATAACAAAGGGGAGGCTGGGATTAAGTTTTGGGTTAATTGCCCAAAATATGTAGGAATTAGGGGCCAAAAAGAAGCATGTTTCTAGTTTCCAAACAATCATGAAAATAACTTGCGTTAAAGTGTATGGATCTCTCTGAAATTGTACTACAAGGTTCAAAACTGCAATGGAAAGCATGGGATTGAGTTTAAGGGTTATTGCTCCAAGGGTGGTTCAAAAAGTTTTTTGGGGGGGATTTTTTGTTTACCATTTTTTGAATGGCTTCCTTTTTTTTCAAAGAAGTTTCAAGAAGAAATATTCAATTGCACAGTATTGTGCACAAGATTTGTTAGATCTTTGACCACATTAATTTTGTGACAAAAACCTTTATTATGTCAAAATTTTGATCACAATCCAAATTCAGACAGAATCAAGCTTGAATATTATGACCAAATTTGCCCCAACTATTCAGGGTTCAACCACTGGGGTCGTATAAAGCTGGGCCCTGCGGAGCACCTGGTTAATAATTTTGTAAATTTTAACAAAATTTTTTCCTCTGTAACTAATGGGCCAAGCTCATTATCAATTGAGATAATTGTAAGAAGCAAGAATGTTCAGTAAAGTAAGATCTACAAACACATGATCACCATCACCAAAACACAATTTTACATGAATCCATCTGTGTCTTTTGTTTAATATGCACATAGTTTTTTTGAACTAGCTGTCAGATAACTGAGAGTACTCTCAGATCTGTTAATTGTGTCTTTTTGTGTCGGGATGTATAACTATAAGTACCCGGCCACGTTCACTTATATTTTTGTCCATCTGATGAGTTAAGCCTTTTTCAACTGTTTTTTATTGTTCGTTCTTCTGTTGTACTGTTATACCACTGTCCCAGGTTAGGGGGAGGGTTGGGATCCCGCTAACATGTTTAACCCCGCCACATTATTTATGTATGTGCCTGTCCAAAGTCAGGAGCCTGTAATTAAGTGGTTGTCGTTTGTTTATGTGTTACATGTACATATTTGTTTTTCGTTCATTTTTTTACATAAATAAGGACATTAGTTTTCTCGTTTGAATTGTTTTACAATGTCTTATTGGGGCCTTTTATATCTGACTATGCGGTATGGGCTTTGCTCATTGTTGAAGGTCATACGGTGACCTACAGTTGTTAATGTTTGTGTCATTTTGGTCTTTTGTGGATAGTTGTCTCATTGGCAATCATACCATATCTTCTTTTTAACCGGATTTTTGTGACAAAAATGTCGGTTATTGATTTGGGGATGTGCGGCGGGCGGGCGGCAATCAAATGTTGTCCGTGCATTAACTCATGAACTGTTCAACCAAAGCTTTTAAAATTTTAATATGTTGTTACTGACAACTAAATGAAGGTCAACTATTTTTTAAATCTTCTCCTGTGAAACTACTAGGTCAAATACTAACAAACCTTTACTGAATGTTCCTCTGGGTTTGAGTTTATAAATTGTATCAGGTGATTGGATCCATCAACAAACATGGCCCCGGTTGCTAAAATAGAACATGGGGTCAAATCCAGTTTTTGGGTTATATCTCGAAAAATAAAGTTCTTAGACCGCATTCATTCTGTGTCAGAAACCTATGTTGTGTCAACTATTTAATCACAATCAAAATTCAGAACTGTATCAAGCTTAAATGTTGTGTCTATACTTGTCTCAACTGGTCAGGGTTCGACCTCTGTGGTCGTATAAAGCTGCGCCCTGCAGAGTATCTGGTTCTGTCTTTCTTAGTTTTTTTGGCAGAAACTGACAAATAGAAACATAAAATGGCATTTTCAAACATGTATTAAATTGTACTTTAAACATAAATTATATAATCAATCACTTGCTCTTAAGAAGGGTGCAGGTTGGGTATCTGTGAGCACTAAATCACCTTATTCTAGTTTTTATTACATTTCTTTTAGGAAGATGATACATGTACTGTAGAAAAAGAGACATTGGATCTTCCAGATTTGCATCCACCAAAAAAACGTCAAGATACATGTTCAAAGGAACAAAAGACAATGGATCTTCCAGATTTGCATCCTCCAAAAAAACGTCAAGATACATGTTCAAAGGAACAAAAGACAATGGATCTTCCAGATTTGCATCCTCCAAAAAAACATCTCAAGTAAATAATTAATTTGCTTTTTTTTTTCTTTAGTTAGGTCATGTAAGCTGGTGTCATTACATTGTGTCTGCTGTCCTTTTATTCACATTGTTATCTTTTCAAGAATCATTTGACCGTATTTAACAAACCTGTTGTAAAAGGTATGGTAAGGCCAAAAAAAAAAAGTTTCAATTCATTCTAATAAGTGGTTATGGAGGAGTTGCAGATTCAAAGTGAAACATATTGTACCAGACGAAAGAACAGAAGGATGGACTTCCCCATCACTATATATACCTCTGCTTTTAAAAGGGGGGTATAATAATGACAAATGCTATAATGTCACAAGCTATCATCTATAAGGTTTCCATAAGCTATCGTCTATAGGGTAGACATTTTACCAACCAAGGGTCGCAGTTATTCATTCAATTCTTTTTGTGTAATATGATCCAGAAATCAGTGAAAAATGTTATACCACGAATATAATGATTTCACAGTATTGTTGAAGCCTTCATAGCAAATAAAGAACAAAAAATCTAAACACTGTTCCTATACTTGACTCATGTACTGTATACTATGTGCAATGTTTTTATGTGTTTATTCATGTATATCTCTGAAATTTTTAAATATAAAACTGATATAATTAGATTTTTTTTAATTTAGGCCAAACTATGAAGGAACTGAGAGCATGTCATTTAAGGATAGCAGACCTAATATAAGTGACAGAACAGATGCATGTAATATTACACAACTTGATGATCTTTACATGAAAATGGTGTATGTATTCTTAATATTAACAGTCTTTCTGTATTGCTTTTTCATTTCATTTCCAATTTCAAAAAAGTCATTAACAGATGGATATTATCTGGGTGATTTCTTGTAATTTATGAAATTCCTTCTTGTGAAAAATGTTTCAAACAATCTTTAGCAAAAATACACATAATAAAACAATGCACCAGATAATACAGCACAAATCTCATTGTGTAATTTTAAGTTCCATCTTTATGGCAAGCCGTTCTCGTCAAAACTATGTTTAAACCCTTTTTTCGACAAAAATACACACTGAGATTTAAAAACCCAAAATAACACACTGAGAAATCGAAATTACACACTGAGATTTAAAAAAATAAAAAACACACACTGAGAATTCAAAATTACACACTGAGATTTTAAAAAGACACACTGAGATGAAATAAATTGAAAAACACACACTGAAAATTGTTAATTACACACTGAGATTTCAAAAATACACACTGAGATTAATATGCAAATTTCTAATGAATATTCATGAGATGAATAATTCAACAGATTAATATCTTGATCTCAAGAACTCTTGTCATTATAATGAAATGCGATTCCTTCAACCAACATTCGTATTAAATTTCAAGACTTAACATCGCTCATATTCATAAGTTTGTTGCCTATAATTCAATGTAATTCAGATCATTACTACTACCAGTAATTAAACATGGGTCCCTTTTCAAAAGTCTTCCAACAGTTTCCTTGATTTTGCTAGTTCATCTTTTATATTTTTGTTACGTTTATATGCTATAATAGACACTTGGGTAAAAATTTCACTGCATTCTTTTTGCAGATTGTTCCAATGTTTTCTTATAATTTTAATAAAGTTTTTCACCATTTGGTTGTATTTTGTAATAAGAGTAAGTGGGTATTTTTCTTGTTCTTGTATTTCTAAAGTTTTTTTTATTAATAATTTGGAACCAAATCGAAGGACTAACGAGTTCTGTCCCCTTGTTGTTTTAAGCTTGTAATAGATTCAGATTAAGTATGCTAATTAGATATGTGCGCATAAAAAGCTCAAATATGAAAATCTCAGTGTGTAATTTTAAATTCTCAGTGTGTAATTTTAAATTCTCAGTGTGTAATTTCAAATTCTCAGTGTGTGTTTTCAGTTTATTTATTCTCAGTGTCTCTTTTTGAAATCTCAGTGTGTAATTTTCAATTCTCAGTGTATAATATTCAATTCTCAGTGTGCATTTTTCATTTTTGTAATCTCAGTGCGTCTTTATGAAATCTCAGTGTGTAATTTTTAATTCTCAGTGTGTAATTTTCAATTCTCTGTGTGTAATTTTCAATTCTCAGTGTGTAATTTTAAATTCTCAGTGTGTAATTTCAAATTCTCAGTGTGTGTTTTCAGTTTATTTATTCTCAGTGTCTCTTTTTGAAATCTCAGTGTGTAATTTTCAATTCTCAGTGTATAATATTCAATTCTCAGTGTGCATTTTTCATTTTTGTAATCTCAGTGCGTCTTTATGAAATCTCAGTGTGTAATTTTTAATTCTCAGTGTGTAATTTTCAATTCTCAGTGTGTAATTTCAATTCTCAGTGTGTAATTTTCAATTCTCAGTGTGCGTATTGAAGTTTTAAATCTCAGTGTGCTTTTTTGTAATTCTCAGTGTGTAAATTTTTCGAAAAATGGTTTAAACATAGTTTTGACGAGAACGGCTTGCCATACCTCTGCACTGGTATTTCACATAATGGAGGTGTGCAGATCCACATGATTTTCATGAAATATTGTCAAAATGACAGGTAGTTTGGACGTAGTCAATTTTTTGTACTAACTGCATAAAGAGAACATGGTTTGTCCGGCTTACTCCAACAGTTTTCAAGCTGGAACTTTTGTATTATGTAGAGTATTAGAACATTTACAAACGTCATGCATATTGTTCGATTCTGTTTTTAAAAAATTTCACAAATGTCAGGATGGTGAACTTTGTCACTATATGCCTTTGTCATTACACAACCACAGAGGTGTAAATATGCATTACTGATAATTGTTCATTTGAAAAATCGAATTCATCATGTGACATTTGAATATTAAAGTTACCTCTTTTTAATTTTGAAAAACTTGAGTTGTGAAGCTAAGAAGGAACAACATCACCGGTATATGTTCTACTTTATAGAATAAATCAACTATGATGGGGGCATCAAACATGCCTTACAGACACAACCATTTAAAGATGTACTTCTGCATCACTGTTTGCTGAATCTAATGCTTGCAAACCTATTTTCTTATGCATGCAGCAGGGCCTAAGGGGGCATCTTTTTTATCTAGTTTTTTTAAGTGGAACCCAAAAGGAATCTAGGTGATATTTTTTGGTAAATTAAGTTGAAAAAAAAATACCCAAAAAAACACTTGCAATTGAAATAGTTGTTTACATTTCATGTATCTTGATGATAAATAAAAGTTTTATTTGGTGTGCTCAAATAAGTTATTTGTATGCAGACATTAGTCAGTTGACTAGATCAGATATCATAAAAGATAGGATTACTTGATAGGACAAAGACTGAACATAATGACAAATATTTACAGTAGTAACCTCTTTCATGTACAATTAGATGATAGTTTATGTATATCCCTTTAAAATATTATCTCTCTTCAATACTTTATGTATAGGTTGAAAATGCAACTTGCTACAATGAAGTTAGAGAAGCAGTTGACAAAAATAGATGGTGGGAAGAGATAGATGGAATAATGTCGAGGGTAACAATGGATAATAAGGAGGAATTTATTGGAGTTGCAGCCTCTTATCTGACCACACTCAGATGCAGCTCAATGATCACTGATTTGAAGAAGGGGCTGGAAACATATGATGTAAGGTTAAATGTATTGATAAATTAGTTTTTTTTTCTCACCTATTATTCATCTCATGAATATTCATTAGTAATTTGCATATTAATCTCAGTGTGTATTTTTCAATTTATTTCATCTCAGTGTGTCTTTTTAAAATCTCAATGTGTAATTTTGAATTCTCAGTGTGTGTTTTTTATTTTTTTAAATCTCAGTGTGTAATTTCAAATTCTCAGTGTGTTATTTTAGGTTTTTAAATCTCAGTGTGTATTTTTTTTCGAAAAAAGGGTTTAAACATAGTTGTGACGAGAACGGCTTGCCATAGGTTTTATAAAGTATTAACATTATTATTAGGGAAAACCAAAAAGAATTTGTAAATATCGGGGTAAAAAAGGCAAAATTTAAATATTTGAAATTGGTCAAATTCTTAGGACATGTTTTCTGCCAAAGCTTGGATATGGTATATTATGGGTTTAATAATGTGTTTTGTGTATATAGTAGTTAGGGGGTAAAAGAAATGATATAAAAAACTATATAATTGACAAAAAAATGCATTTAATTCAAATATTTTACAATCTTTAGATATGTGGAATGAGTGAGATTTGCAGTCCCTATGACTGCTATCTCACTTGTTTTAATTGAAGACAAATTAGTTTTACTATATAGTTATTTACAGGTACTAAAACTAGTCATCAAGGAGAATCTAAGAGATCTGTTCGAGTACAAAAAGGTCAGAATCAATTCGTCTGACCTTTTGGCATTACTGAAGCCAAGGTTCTCCCATGATCCAAGGAAGAAAGAGCACGAAGAATTGGTGCTAGTCAATTTTCATCATTTTGTTGAATCAATTCAAGGTATGTTTTTCTAGACTTTTAAGGGCATACAATACAGTTACAGGGGAGGTAATGACGTTGTTAACGTAAAATGTTATTTTCGCAACATATTGGTAAAGATGCATTTTTCGACTGATTTTTATCATTCAAACTGATTTAATTTGAAAATGAGTGCATTAAAATGACATTTTGTTTCATTTTGCAGAGAGATTATGTGGACCAAATTTTATAAAACAGTAAATAGTTCAATTTTTTAATTTTTGATAAATATACATTAAAAAATTACGTTTTTTTCTCAATTCATGACCATTTGATAAATATGAGTTATTTCTGAATAAAAAATGCATAATTTTTTATGATACTTATAAAATACAGAAATTACTTATTATTTACCAAAAAACAAATTGTGTTATCTTTTAAAACAAAAAAGTGATGTTTTTCTTTCGAAAGGGAAATAAGGCCACAAATCCAAATTTTCCGCAAATATACAAAATTTCTACCTCATTTAACTCAAAAAGTAGCACATAAAGGTATATTTTTTATTACAGATTTGATTTAATCAGGCAAAAAATAGCCTATATGCAAATTTTCATCAAACTGTAAATACAGGATCAAAACTGTATTGTATGCCCTTAAATAGAAAATTCTTCTCAAATATTATTATTAATTTAGAGTATATTTGTGATATCAATTTATCCAGTATATGTTGGTATACAAGGCAGTTTATACGTGTATTATATATTAAGTAAGGGAAAAACAGTATTAATAAATGAATACATTTAATGACATCAAAATTTACATGGAAATTTATGGCCGCTGTTGCATTTGGGGTCTCCAGAACTACTGATCCAATCTTTTCAAAATTTGATGGTTCTAAACTTGTGAAGACCTTCAAGATTTGATGCTGTTGCCATAAATACAAAACATAAAAGTGAAATTTTCCAAAATTTGATTCAATACTATTGAAAATTTATATATACATTCCTAATCATGTATTGAGGTTAATTTAGTGTTTCTTTTGAGGTTGACAGATGCCATTGCCATTGATAAATATATTGAAATCAAGAAGTGTTAAAAATTTTGCAAATTTAATCCCCCAATTATTGGAAGATTTATACATACCTTCTTAACTGTGATTGACAAAAATTAGACTTACATGTGACAGATTTTTTTTTTTATTTAGACAATGAACTGGAGACAGTCCTTAAAGAAGGAGATGTTATTCTTACAACGACAATGAATGAGTTCATCAGAGAATTAGAGCCAAAACATATCCTTGTTTTTGCAACAGGATCAAGCAGAATACCCACAACTGGGTTCCATCCAAAACCTGCGGTGACATTTCACCATGACAATACACAATACTTTCCATGTGCAGTGACTTGTTCAAATGAGTTGCAGTTGTTTGTAAATGCTGCAAATACCAATCTGTATGTATTTGCAAGTAACTTTTTGGTTGGGTTGATGAATGGAGGTACTTTCAGTAAATGTTAATGTATAAACAGTGATTGTTGCTCAGACCATTGTAGATTACTGTACATTAAATGTTAAGCTAATATAAACAAAACAAATATTAGCATAATGCTATTTCTTGGCCACACATTAGCTTTAACTTAAAATAAAATAAAATGAAAATAATCCTATTCATTTTTTCATCATTAGCCACAAGTCAGATATGAATCAATCCAAATGTTGTAGAATTTTAAAATTATCAATTACAGAAATGAATGGGAACTGTTGACTAAAAAAGTTAATCTGTTCACTCACATTTTTGAAAAAAACTTTCAAAAATTAATGATACACTTGTAGAGATTTATTTTTTTCATTTAATGAACTTAGATGACTTAGTGGCAAAACAATTGCAATATAGCCAAAGTTGCTTCTTATAATTTTATCTGATGATGAAAAGAATTTGTACTTTTTTTGGTCAATTTTGGATGCAAGTAATGCCCTGACCACATTGAAGTTCTTTGTATATCATTTTTATTTAAAAGTAGATATTTATCATACAAATCATTTATATGAGTAGTAATGGCCAAATTTGATATGACGGTTGTTTTGTTGTTTTTTGCAATATTTTATATTTTGTTTTTGATGCATCACTTATTTACATCATAAGCATTGATGTTTATGGGAAGCCATTCTTGTCAAAACTATGTTTACGCCATTTTTCCAAAAATTTACACAATGAGAATTGAAAATTGAAAATTATACACTGAGATTAAATAAACTGAAAAACACACACTGAGAATTGAAAATTACACACTAAGATTTATATGCACACTACTAATGAATATAATAAGGATGAAGTTTTCATTTTCCATTTGCGATATAAATTTGTGATTCCCAAACCATCTTTTAGCTACGTATTCTAGAAATTTGTATTCACCGCCATCTTGGTCAGTATCAATGTTGTATTCCATCTCTTGCAACCACTCTGGCATATCCACTGTTGACAGCTTTACATTCCAGTATCTCTTCAAAACAGACCTTGCCTTATCATAGAAACTTTTTGGCTTCATAATGATTTTCTCCTTGTCATTGATTACATACTCTATAAGTACATTTGTCCCAGGAAGGACAATGCCATGTTCTCCACATGTCACAAAATCCACATTTTTATTTTTTTTTAAATCTCAGTGACTAAATTCTTTGAATAATGGCTTAAACATAGTTTCAACATAGTTTTGACGAGAATGGCTTGGCATAGAGGTTTAAGTAGTTCATTCTAGTCATGTTTGATGTTAGTAGAATTAAGTTTACAAGCATTTTTTTCAATATAAATACTCAATTTGTTTTACGTGTGTACATATATTTCTTATCGTTGTGCACCTTACATGTTTTTCTATTGCCTTTACTGTGCGTGGTGATATATTATTTTTATAAGACAGCAACAAAATGTGTGGTTTTATTATTGTATAGGTGTGTTCGTCGTACTAGACAAATGTTCCTGAAATTTTTAACATAATGGTCCTTGCCACTAAATGAAGCATGACATTTGAAACTGAGATGGTAACCCCACTTGTTTCAAAAGAAGAGGGCCAAAGGGGCCAATAAGGGTGTGTTCTTATTTCAATGTGGATCATTTATTTTGATACTGATTTTGATGATATTTTTGGTCAGGTTGGACAAAGTTCAAAACCTGTTTATCGATGGGCGGGGAAAAGTAGGTACATAAATTGTGTAATCAATTCTCCTACAGTTTTCATCCCAGACCCCTGAAACTTCACAGGAAGATTGTCAGATGTTAGCTCAAGTTTTTCTTCTTTTATAGATTCATAATGAAATAGACTGCCTGTGATTTTCCAAACAAATTTGATTGACCTATAAAGGGGGCTAAAAGGACTGATGTCCAAACTATTTACAACGTCCTACATGTATTTGAAACTACATGTGTTCTATCATTTACATCAAGACTTGCTGTGTTTTTATTAAGCTGCCGCTACATATAGCCCTACATATGCCTTTCCTGTGCAATTCCTATTTGTTAAGGTCAATTAACTTATATAGTTTTAGTGCTATACTATTTTAGTGACGAATGACAAATTCCAGATCTTGTTTGATATTAAGTCTTCATGTTGACTTTAAAAACATAAAGACTTTTTTTTATGAAGTATTTGTTTATATATAATATATATATATTTGTTTTGTCAAATATTATTTTTACAACTTTATGTTCAAGTATTCTAGTCTTGTTTAATCTTATATTTGTTTTGTCAAATATTATTTTTACAACTTTATGTTCAAGTATTCTAGTCTTGTTTAATCTTATATTTGTTTTGTCAAATATTATTTTTACAACTTTATGGTCAAGTATTCTAGTCTTGTTTAATCTTATATTTGTTTTGTCAAATATTATTTTTACAACTTTATGGTCAAGTATTCTAGTCTTGTTTAATCTTATATTTGTTTTGTCAAATATTATTTTTACAACTTTATGGTCAAGTATTCTAGTCTTGTTTAATCTTATATTTGTTTTGTCAAATATTATTTTTACAACTTTATGTTCAAGTATTGTAGTCTTGTTTAATCTTATATTTGTTTTGTCAAATATTATTTTTACAACTTTATGTTCAAGTATTCTAGTCTTGTTTAATCTTAGTAAAATTTAGTTTGCAGATCTTATTTAAGATCTCAGGTGAGCTTTTACCGTCACTTGGTGTCTGTCGTCTAGAATATGTCAGTTAATTTTTTTTAAATTTTAATCTTCAGAACCACTCTGCCAAATTCAACTTAATTTTGCTGAACATTCCTTGGATTGTCCTCTCTGATTCGTGTTTTTGATGTGGTCCAAAATTAAATATGGCCCAGTAAGTTGGAGGGGATGTTGAAAAAGGGCAATTTTAAATTTTCTTCATAGTTCAATTTTATAGCTATTTTCTATGTAACCAGTGAAGATTCAAGGTTCAGCACAACTACTTGGGTGATGCTCTGTAATTTTTTTTAAAATGTAGGTCAATGTGACCTACACATTAAATAAAGTGTTAATGGTCAATATAAACAGGTAGGGAGTTATAAAAATATGTACATATGTTTTAATGTGAAAATGAAAATAGACAATTCAATCAAAAGAGATGCTGTCTATCAGATCAAACTATTTCCATATAATTTGTGTTCTTTATGTATTGGTATCCAGTTTATTTTTTGAAATTAAAAACTTGCTTTTTATGCACAAAAAAGTGTTTATTGAATTAATGTGGGACTTGTAAACAATTTTAAAATTGTTCCTTATTCAAATATCTGACAGTACAAGTGTACATAAGAAAAGAGATACAAGAACTCTACCAAATCAGAATTTTTGTATGGTAAGCATATCATGCACCTGTCGATGTAGTACAGTTGCCATAAAAGTGCAGTGTAAACCTACCTTAAAAATGCATGGGAAAATGGTGTTGTTATAATGTGTAGTCCTTGTTGTAGACTTACAATTTTCTCAAGTAACTGTGAGCAAGCAAGACCAAATCATGGCAAGCTGTTCTCGTCAAAACTATGTTTAAACCATTTTTGAAAAATTTACACACTGAGAATTACAACAAAGCACACTGAGATTTTAAAAAAATTGTGATACACTGGTAGTAATGATCTGAATTATAGGCAACAAACTTATGAATATGAGCGATGTTTAAAAGTCTTGAAATTTATTACAAATGTTGGTTGAAGGAATTGCAATTCATTATGACAAGAGTTCTTGAGATCAAGATATTAATCTGTTGAATTATTCATCTCATGAATATTCATAAGTAATTTGCATATTAATCTCAGTGTGTAATTATCAATTCTCAGTGTGTGTTTTTTATTTTTTTCAATCTCGATGTATAATTTCGATTTCTCAGTGTTATTTTAGGTTTTGAAATCTGTATTTTATTTAGAAAAAAGGGTGTACAAATAGTTTTGCACCTGAACTGCTTGCCATACAAAATTCAAATCATATTCCATTTCTATCAATTTATTGGTCTCATTGCCAATGTTGATCACAACAATTGTGTGTGCTACATGTATCAGCAGAGTCGAGGAAAATAAACAGGAAGTGACCATAATCAAATAAATTACATAATATATGGCCAACTTGCAAAACATTAAAGGGTAAATTCTGGTAGGTTGTGATATCGATTTGGTATGGTTGATTTACAACAAAAACAACGTTTGGTACAAATATTCTTCTTGGTACACAAATTTTATCCTTGGCTTTGAAGTTCAAGATAGACATTTCAAAAGAAGCTAAAAAAACCAACTGCATACCTGAAAGGTCGGACAATATATGTTACAAAACTGCAGAAGCGCAGTTAAAACTTAGCCGCAATGCCGAACCTAACCAACATGTATCCACTTTTATTATGTTTGCTTTCCAAGAAATGGACCTTAATGCCATAAATGAATTAAAGCATAAAATATAGGTCATACTCAACAAATTATTGTGTGACTTAAAAGTGGGAAAGACAGGTGCCTTGCTTAGAAATGGTTAGAATACAAACCAACATGTAGGTCATACTTGCCATTATATGGAAAGAATGTTCAGTATTCCCCAACATGTATCCAGTGATGACATTCATTGCTATATGTATAGTATCCAAGAAATGGACCTGAACCCAAAACATAACCAGACTTGCTGAACCGTATAATATAGGTCATAGTAAGAAAGTTGATGCACGTTTGTTCAGTTGTACCCAAGATGCATACTTTCTGTAATAGTCTGATGGTAAATGATTGAGCCCAACTGAAGTAATGGCACAGAAAGCAAGAGAATGAGTAAAATCGGTTTTAGTGGTAATGACCTTGATTTTTTTACCATTTGCCTCCAAAATATTAAGTGTGGGAAATTTTGATGACTAAAGGTAGAGACACACTGAAGTTACAGTGGGGAAACCAAAAAAAATGATCGTAAATAGATATCACAGACAAATGTTTTGCCTGCCTAGCATCAAAGTTATAAAACAGCCTTGTTTTAGACTGTGTATACCTGTGGGTGAAATAGTAACCATGAACAAACACAATTTTTAAACTCTTGATATTGACTGCACTATCGGGAGTATTAACTGGAGCATTTTTTTAGGTTTGAGCTTCAGTATCTGCATGAAACAGATATACAGGTAGACTAGTGATAACATGAGGCTGTGAAGAGCCTGAATCGCTCACTTGTAATGTTTTGCCAAAATCGTTCATCAATGTTTTTGGTTTTTTTACTTTTTAATGTATATTGATTAGTGTTTGAAAATGCCATTCAAAGTTTATGTTTCTGTCACATTTTCTTTAAAATGAAATAAAATGCTCTGCAGGGCGCAGCTTGATATGACCCCAGAGGTCTTACCCTGAACAGTTTGGGCAAGCATGGACACAATATTCAAGTTTGATACAGCTCTGAATTTGGACTGTGATTAAATACTTGAAAAGTATTGTTTTTGGCCCCTAATTTCTTAATGGTTAGGGCCATAACCCCCAAAATTTATCCCAACCTTCCTTTTTTGGTATGGAACCTTGTGGTACAATTTCATAGAGATCCATAGACTTATACTCAGTTATTGTCCGGAAACCAGAAAATCCTTGTTTTTTGGCCCCTAATTTCTAAACGGTCGGGACCTTGACCCAAAAATCAATCCCAACCTTCCTTTTGTGGTATGGAACCTTGTATTCACTGACAAGGAAAGGTGAGAAAAAATGTCACTTTCCGCTATAAAGATCATGTTCTTTCACTAAATAATTCGAAATAAAGTGAATATGACCTTGACCTTTGACCCAAAATCATTCTCTTTGCTCAACCCGCATGAAGTTTGATGCATAAGACATAAGCAGAGTTTGAATTACATACATAGAAATTGTGTATAAATCATACCAAATATCATCATAACAGATATTTAGGGTATCTAAAATAAACTTTGACTCTAAAAACAATAGGTGTTTGCTCCAACCATATGAAGTAAGTACCAAAATTTGGTACATAAGGATTGAGTAAATCAGTAGTTATGAAACCAACCTGACAGAAAGATGGATACCATTATTCACAAGGCCAACACTAGATGTCAATGACCAATGAACCATGAAATGAGGTCGAGGTAAGGTTATACCTTACCATTAACCAATACACAACATATAAAAAGATGGCTTTGAAACTTTGCATGCTTGTTTTTTACCATATTAGGACTTACATAGTCATACTGCTCTCGGGTTTAACTAGAGTATTTTTGTTGAGTTATTGCCCTTTAACACTTGTAAAAATAGATTAATACAGTACAAAAAGAAATCTACTTGTTTACTATCATCAAATAATAATCTGGATGCTGTTCAAAATACATCTTGTAATTTAAAAGGTCTCTAAATATCTAACAACATTCACAAAATGATTAATGCCATGATTGCCATCATCTGTTAAAGGTTGCACTTGATTATTAAGGTAAATTCTGGCTTCATCCGATAAAGTAAACAAATTTTCTGGCACTGTTATATTGTTGTTGAGATTTAATGCTGCATGAGGGGCTTCCCAATCAATTCCATATTGTTGTATATCTACTACAACCTCTGTCATTCTATCACCCATAGAATAACCACCTAATGAATACCAAATCTGCATTGGTGACATATTGTTTTCAGTTCGTAGTGAATGGTTATTCCACTGAACAACAAATTCAGCACAAGATTTCTCAATTCTAGGTCTATATACAAAATGTAAAGCATACAAATGCAACTCGATATTGCTGTTCAATACTTCAATATTTTCCATATGACTGAAAAGGTGTTGATAATACATTGTTACAGTTCTGTTAATGTCGGACCACAAACGTTCTATCCTCTGATTATGTACACTTCTACCAGTAATAAAACTACCCCTACCATCTCCATTTTCATTGTTCATAAATCTGGCAATATCTGTGTTTTCAACTCAGCAGTCTCCACGTACTCTTGATGGCAAGCCATATTTACTAACACCAATTCTGAAAAATGTCAATGCTGTGTCTTTTTTGTTGTTATCTGCTATATTCAGATATGTAATGAGACGACTTTTCCCATCAATACATCCATGAAACACAAATCGCCAAGCTATTAGCTTATGGTTTGTATCAACATGCCTGAAAAGAAAAAGAAAATCTCATGAATCATGTGATATAATAAAATCACTTTAGGTACCTGTTCTAGTGAAATATGTTTCACCCTTTGTTTATTGTGAAAGGTTTAGTTTTTGTATAAAGAACTTTTCTTTTAAATCAATAAAATAAAGTTCCAAAAAGCATCAGTGACCCTTAAATTTTAGTAAAGGAAATGCAAGTGTATTCAATTTTGACAACTTTTTTAATTAAGTTTTGGTAATATCAGAAGGGGTCAATATTTTTTTAAACTAAGATGTACACCTACAAGTCTACTATATAGTATGGCAAGCCGTTCTCATCAAAACTATATTTAAACCATTTTAAGAAAATTTACACACTTTGATTTAAAAAAAACACACACTGAGAATTGAATATACACAGTGAGATTTAAAAAAAAACACACTAAGATTAAATAAACAGTAAATAACACTGAGAATTGAAAACTGCACACTGAAAACTGAAAATTACACACAAATTGCATGCGCACATATTTAATAATAAAATTGAGAATGGAAATGGGGAATGTGTCAAAGAGTCAACAACCTGACCAAAGAGCAAAAAACGGCACAAGGCCACCAATGGGTCTCAAACAGAGCGAGAAAATCATGCACCCAGAGGCAGGCTTCAGCTGGCCCCCATACAAAAATGTGTACTATTAAGCATACTTAATCTGATCTATTACAAAGTTTTGGTATATTTTTAGATCTTGTTTGCTTACATACTCTGCAACTTTTTGTAATTTGTCATTTTAATATTTTTTTTATATTATTCAGAGCAACACTGAGGGAAATAAATTATTTCATATTGTTATATTACTATTCCTAATCAAAGAGATCTGTAAAGAGTTCTGTGGAAAACCCAATTTTCAAAATGGTTACTTATATTTTTCAACTGAATACAAACAAGAAACCATTTTCAAATTTTGACTTGGTAGCTATAGTTTCACTTAAATCAGTACATGTTCAACACAGTTTTCAAATGTGAGGAGGAGGTATACCACTATCAACCTTTTTTAAATTAAGTACAGCAGTGATGGCCATCTTGGTTATCCTATTTACTGTAATGCAAGGGAGTGGGGGAGTCACCTGCTTCTAGATTGCATTGTTGTGATGCATAGTCCAGCACAGGGCAAACTGAGTTATTATAGATAAAGTTATACCCTACTTCATGTATTCATTAAAATTTAGTGAAAATATGACTCTCAGCATAAGCAAGGCATTCCATGACTGCATGTCTAGATAACCAGATCAAGAGGCGCTCACATACCAAATACTGTCGACTTATCATGCCTACTTACTGAGAAACTGACTTAAACACAAAAAATTGACCTCAAGTTTTTCCTTAATTTACAGAGTTAATGAACCCTAAAAATGAGGTCAAGGTCAGCCGACACCTGCCTTGTCAAAGGTCTTTCAATAAAATTTTATGGCATCGGTGTGGGAAAGCAATTTGTCACAGGCGAGACAAAAATGGTCTGTTAAATCTGTTGCCAATTTTTTGTTGGTTAAGGGAATTACTGGTAGGCATATTTTGACAAAAAATTCATTTACAAATGTTTTCCTCTGAAACTACTGAGTCAATTGAAAATGAAGTTGGCCTGGATGGTCCTTAGATGAATTCCTTTAAAAACTGTGTCCAATAGATCCACCCTCCATCCAAGACCAAAATGATTCAATTTGTGTTGAGGTCACTTGTAATCAAGATGAGCGAATACAGGCTCATTGGGAGCCTCTGGTTTAAACAATAGGGCACACAACCCCATTATCAAACTCCATCTGTATTTTGTCAAAAGTAATTCGGTAAGGGACCGGTCAATATTTATTGGTGGGTTGGGACTGGTGCAAAACATAGTCAATAGAAGGACACACATTTATTTTTACTTTATTTTTGATAGGACTTCTAGTTATTTGGTCATTTGGTCTTCAGCACTAATAGGACAGCAATATTTCATTTATATATTGATCTTATAGAATGCCAAGTTGTTTGGTAGTTTGGTGTGTTGCTGTCATTCTTATGGATTTAAGAAAAAGCTAAAATTTTCAGTTTTAGGTTATTTCAAGATAGTCCTCCTTAAATTTTTTCATAAATTTTTCAAATCAACTTCCATTTTCATAAAACTCTACTGCTATATCATTTTTATATTGGTCTTACTGAATGTCAGGCTATTTATTACTTTGGTTTTTTTTTTGCTTTCATTTTTATGGATTTAAGTTAATAGGTTAAAAAAGCTACAATTTAAAGTTTAAACTAAATTCAAATGGTCACCTTTAAAAAAATTTATAACTTTTTCAAATCAACTTAGATTTTGATATAACTGTACAGCTATCTCATTTATATGTTGATCTTACAGAATGTAATGTTGTTTGATAGTTTGGTGTTTAGCTGTCAAATTTATGGAATTAATTAATAGGCGAATAAGGCTGCATCAAAGTCAAAAACATGTCTGCCTATATTTGCTTAAGAAGACCATAATTTCTTTTTTGAAAAGTAGAATAGATAAAGGGACATTGGTATTTGAACTATAAACATGCTCTAGCTGTTATTAGGACAATAATTATTAATTCAGCAAATGATAATATGATAAAATCAAATCTGTACATTTATATTCATACTGTGAGTTGACAGGTATGAATCACACTTATTAAAAATGTGGAAAAGATACAAAAATAGGTCACTGTGACTTGGTTTTTTTAAAGTGGTCATCCTAAAAAAAATTGTCTTGTTGATCAGTATTTAACATTTACATTTTAAAAAATTTCACTAACCAGAGATGATTTATTCATTCTACATTGTATACACGTCTTTGAATTGCTCTTCTTTTTCTTAGTGCTCTACCAACAGGGTCAATTACATTAAGTCTTTCTCTTAATCGCCATCGTTGTATTCTAATTCCTATAAACAAAGTTCATTGTTATTACTGACATTTACATACTATACATTTAACACAGTTTACACTTACAAATGTACCATACTTTGTAACAATATTATACATTGTTCTTGAATCAGTGTTTTGTGGAATAAAGTATACGGTATTGAACTAGAGTTTGTACCCTGATGCCTCGGGATGTGGTCTAGTTCACAAATAGGATCAAAGAGTCCAGAGCTACTGATGTCCCAATGTGGTCTGTCATGCTGATCTACATTTGTGTAGTAGCTTCCATTTTCAGGCTATAGTGAAAACAAGGCTAGTGAAAACATACATTGTACATGTACATGTATCAGCTGGAAGACCTGGGACATCCAGTTTATATAGTGGGAACCATACAATAATGGCTAGAAATATATTTTTTCTTGCTAAATTTTGTTTACTGAAATATTCCTCATATATCATGTATATTTCATCATCTACCATCAATTACTGGACAATCAATTGACTTTAAGACTATTTTCTTTTGAAATTGTTTTAATACAGTTAATAAAACTGATTAGAAGATATGCATAGGCAACACTCCCTTGATTCATGTATTCTAGGATTATGGGTACATGAGTAAAATTCTTGGTTTGATCACTAAACATATATGTAAATGGTATATATATCAGAAAATAGTATGGTAACACTCAGGGTATATACATGTATATATAGGAGGCATGATGGCTGTCCATACTTTTGATGCCAGATTGTGAAATCTAAATGTATTGAGCTTTTACCCATGTTGTTTTAATGTTTCAGAATTATTATAACCAATGCAATCCACAATGTTCTGCTCTTGACATAAGTTGATGCCACAAAAGAGGCTGATCCAGTATTCCATAAGAGGAGCCAAGACCTCTCACCTGTTTATCTGGGTCAAGCATCACTTAATCCAATTGGTCCAGTGGTTTCAGAAAAGATTTTTCATTGAATTATAGTTAAAATAAGCCTAATATATGCATTTTACACCTATGTTTTATTTTAATATACATGTAGTAACAGTTGCCATGTTGGTTGAAGGTCAAGGTCATCAGATATAATCCTATGGATGATTCATGCCAACTTTGCAGTGGAATTGAAGACGAGAATATTAAAATGTAAAAAGTTAACAAACGGACGACAGAAACAAAGTGATGGCAATAGCTCATATAACCCTTTGGGTTATGTGAGGTTAACCAGAGGCTCAAAAGAGTCTGTAATCGCTCACTTGATGCCACAAAGTGCATAAAATTTTCTAAGTGCAATGGTTGTAATAAGGTCAAAAATTGGATCAACTAGAATGAAACTCAAACTTGATCTGTAACTACTGATTACTATTATACAATTATATACCATATATATCAGTTCAATTCAAATACATATGTAGATTTAAAATTATATATATACAATTATTCTTATTACCTCTTCCCCTAAAACTGCCTTGTATAAAGGATTCTCCGGCATTAGGTGTGAATTGGAGTGCTGTGATAATTTCTTGGTCCAAGTCATTGTTGCTGATTCTTGAAAATCTATGCATATTAGAGGGGTCTAAACCAAGCTCATCTCTCCTTCTTCTGATAGTAGACAATGAGACTTGGAGACAACTGTAATAATATTCAGGTTGGTATATTATAATTAAACAATATTATGCATTTTGTCCCTATTTCATCAATAATTGAAAGACTCTCTAGGGATGAATAAAATATAAAAAAAAACAGAGTTCCAATGTCCCCCACGTTGCACATATTTTATCTATCCAAGGCCAATAACTAAACAAACAGTCTTTTTTTGGTTCTTAATAACAATTTATAAATATCTTAATTAGCATGATTAGAGAAATGAAGCATTTAGAGCAAATGCAATGTGATTTCCGTTATAATAAATTTTTCCAAGGTGCATAACTACAGTGCACTTATTTTTGAAAATGTCAAAGACATTGCTGATATAAACCTATGATATAAGTTTCATAAAATTCTGGCAGGAATTGTACACATGAGAGCGCTAGCAATGCAATTTTCCATATAATCATTATTTCCAAGGGGCATAACTCTTTTAAAAATAATTGATCGACACTGATTTTCAAACACGTCAATGTCATGAATGTTGCTGATATAAACCTATGTTATAAGTTTCATAAAATTCTGGAAAGAATTGTACACATGAGAGCGCTAATGGTGCAATTTTCCATATAGTTAATGTTTCCAAGGTGCATAATTCTTTTAAAAATGATTGATAGACACTGATTTTCAAACTCGTCCAAGATATTACTGATATAAATCTGTGGTATAAGTTTCATAAAAATTTGGCAAAAATTGTACACATGCATGAGAAAGCTAACGATGCAATTTTCCATATAGTTAATGATTCCAAGGTGCATAACTCTTTTAAAAATAATTGATCGACACTGATGATCAAACTCGTCCAAGACATTGCTGATATAAACCTATGATATAACTTTCATTAAAATCTGGTAAGAACTGTACATGTGAGAGCGCTAACAAGACTGGAAGGACGGACAAAAAGCAATCTATTAGTGCTATAAATACCACCAGAGCAATCTCAGGCTATAAGGCTTTAGTATTGCATGCTGATGGACCATTGTCCCCAGTCAAGGAAAAGGGAGAAGGGCTTAGGCGTTGGCATACATGATTAACTCCACCACATTCATGTCTATGTGCCTGTCAAAAGTCAGGAGCCTGTATTTTGGTACAATGTAGTTGGTGTTTGTTATACTTTCATCATACATTGTATTTGTTTTTTTTGTACTTCATTGCATTTTAAAACTAACAAACTGATAAATCCTATGAAACTAATGTTTGCAGCTAGCAGCAATATTCCTGCAAACATAACGGGGCTCGCGGGTCTAAATCATTTTTTTTATTTAATATAGGATTTCTCTATATTTTTCTATAAATGAAATTTATCTTATACTAAATCATGTAAATAGAAAAATGAAATAAAAATATGGGGTCACCGTTCATTTACGCTCACAATCCACCTTCGAAAGAAGCATACATTTTTGTTAATGTCCATTTTTTCTGTTGAACTAATAGGAGAAAAAGCGGTAATATCGGAATAAAAAAAGAACTAAATTACAGAAATCGCTTAAATTTGACAATTATAAAGTGCACACCACTATTGCTTTCTTATAGTATATAGGAGCAGCATATGTTATTTTTATACTGCTTATATAGTAAAAAATGTACATGTAGGTCTCATTGGGGTCTAAGCGTGATGCGGGATTGGACGATTTTTTGTAAGGGTGACAGTTAAATTATTAAGCGTGAAATGAAGTTGGGCGGGACATGTGAAATTACAAGCATTATTTCTACAATAAGCGGGTATACAGGAATCTGACAAAACAATAAGCGGGATCAGACCCCCTTTATCATGTTTATATTATTTTAAATGATAAAATGAGGTACATGGACAGGAATCCGGGTCCGTTCGCCCTGATTCACCTTCGCCATACTACGTGTTCGCCCTGATACCTGTTCGCCCAGGGTCCATTCGCCCAGATTTTTTTTTCTTTCTATTTGTTGTCCAGTCGCATAATTTTAAGTATTTGAACAAAATATGTTAAAGTTTGTTAACAAATTGACAGAATATTTATATTGCCGCAATCATTTTGTCATTTTCTCTTTGATTTACAGAGTAGAATTGGTATACAATGTATTTCTCTTTATTAATATTTGTTAACAAAATAATTGTATTCAGTCAATCATAAATGTATGCAGTATAACTGAGACTAGGACTGTCTCCGAGTATAATAATGAACTTGTAAATCCGTTTCATGATTTACAGTTCGTACATCATTGTGTTTATTAATTTCAAGCTGAATATTTTATCAAAACAATAAAACGTTTGATTTTTATTAATAATCCATCAAAAGTCAAGTATCACAATATTCAGTGATCCGAATTATTTTGTCATTGAACAATTAACGATCCTAAACAAGCCATAATCTTTTAAATATTTTCCCGTTTCCATAAATTTCAAGAATATATACGGTAACCATAGAAATATCTGAATAAGTTTTTTCAACTTCAATGCCCTGCATGAATATCATTATTTTTTAGTAGGGCGAACAGACTCTCTGGGCGAACTAACTCAGGGCGAACGTACCCAGGGCGAACATGTTATTAGGGCGAACGATCCCGATACCCATGGACATGTACATGTAGCTTAAGAATGATTTAGAAATATTGTGTAACCTTGCCATTCTGCTCCATGACATCCCACTTTCATATAAATACATAATTGATTGATTTAAATTGTACTTTGGTCGTCCTGTGGATGTTTCTTCGAACAGCAAAGCGTCTTCGCCCTCATCATTAACATGATTAACCCCCTCTTCAATATTCAAAGTATGTAGCATTTGTGTTGCTTGTCCAAAAAGATCATGTCCAGTTGAGTATAGGGTTTCAATAGTTAGATTTAAATCTGACCCCGGATCAAGCACAGAAAGCATAACATTTAATATCTCTAAACAACTTTCTAGTCGACGACTGATGTTTTCGATTAAGGTTATGTCGTGAGCTGTCCAAGGTCTGTTTAAGTTACGATTAGTATTTTCAAAAACATTCAATAAAGATGTGAAGAATTCCCCTAAATCTTCTGTATCGTTGATCGACATAATAAGGAAACTCGAGAGTTCTAATGCATCTGTATATATTTTTCACCTCCTGGAAATTTTTTGACAGGAAATGACACCGACGAGGAGATACGAAAGTAACGTGAGGTGTTCCGAATGATATTTTTATGTGACAAGAGTTTGGTTGACCAAGATATTAATCTGTTGAATTATTCATCTCATGAATATTCATAAGTAATATGCATACAAATCTC
This sequence comes from Mytilus trossulus, assembly GCF_036588685.1. Taxonomy (NCBI): domain Eukaryota; kingdom Metazoa; phylum Mollusca; class Bivalvia; order Mytilida; family Mytilidae; genus Mytilus; species Mytilus trossulus. Next base: position 85,453,080 of record NC_086377.1, on the reverse strand, counting down.
AGTGTGTATTTTTGAAATCTCAGTGTGTAATTTTCAATTCTCAGTGTGTAATTTTCAATTCTCACTGTGTGTTTTTTCAGTTTATTTCATCTCAGTGTGTAATTTTCAATTCTCAGTGTGTGTTTTTCATTTTTTGTAATCTCAGTGCGTCTTTATGAAATCTCAGTGTGTAATTTTTAATTCTCAGTGTGTGTTTTTAAGTTTTTTAATCTCAGTGTGTTTTTTTTAAATTCTCAGTGTGTAAATTTTTCGAAAAATGGTTTAAACATAGTTTTGACGAGAACGGCTTGCCATAAATGACCGAATAATTAAGCAATTTGCTATACATGGTAGTAAAATACAAACAATTATACATGTATATGTGAATAAACGATTAAAGGTATACTGAAAATCTATTAAAATAGATTACTTCTTGCATTAAAACAATTTGTTAGGAGGAGAAAGATAATTTTAGTGCCTTATAAGATGTATTATTAAGTATTACGTATCAAATAATTGAGGTAAACCAAAATTGGGACTCTGAAATGAGAAAAAAAGAGAGAAAGGTTCTTGATGCATCAGCTTCGTACTCTTGAAACTCTTGGACTTAATGAGAGGGATGAAAAACAGTTCTACCCGAAACCATAGGAATAAACCATCTTATAGTTTTTGAAAAATTGTTATGTACAATAAACGGCTAAAATTTGTTTTATACAGATCATCAATCAATATGTTAAACTTTTGTGTAGCTCAAGCTACAAAGATATATTTTGTCATGCATCCGATTTCATCTAGATAGTTGCACACGCCCGATGAAGCTAATTTGTTTAGCGAAATATTGCGTGAATAATATATAAAATATAACACCTAATTTTATAACACTCATTAGTGTGTTAAAGTTACATTCTTAGACACTTATATATATATATATATATAAACGAGTCTAAATTGAAAACTACGTTCAAACCTATGACTGCGTTGGATAAAAACCGCAATTTTTATACGTGTGCATGTCAAACAAATTTCGTTGTAGAAGGGTCTAAAAACAGCACAAACAACATTTTCCAAAAGACCAAAAGAGTGAAAAGTATATTTAAACAAAACGCATTTGACTAACAGGTCGAACAACTGATGTTCTTTAACCCTGCTGACTGCCATTGGCGATTGCCAAATAAAATTGATCACAGGTTGTAACAAAATGGATCTTATTATAAATTTAATACGTCACAGAAAAAAAAAATGTTAACTTGTGGACAGGATGTTGTGCCACAAACATTCGGTGTCAATATTTCTTTAGTACACCATATCCGGATTTCGACAATAAATGTCTCTTCAGTGATGTTAGGGATCGAAACGGTATTTGGAAGGCCATATATATATAAGTACGTCTGAGTCAGTGACAACCCTACAACAGATGTATCCATCGGATCGCCATCAATGATGGTGATACATGGCTGTGTACATAATGTATATACAACTCGTCTAAACATCAACCCAACAATGTTAGATCTGTAAATTTGCTTTCGCAAATATATATATATATAAATATAATACTAGTCTAAAGTTCAAACCTATGACTGCGTTGGATAAAAACCGCAATTTTTATACGTGTGCATGTCAAACAAATTTCGTTGTAGAAGGGTCTGTAAACAGCACTAACAACATTTTCCAAAAGACCAAAAGAGTGAAAAAGTATATTTAAACAAAACGCATTTGACTAACAGGTCGAACAACTGATGTTCTTTAACCCTGCTGACTGCAATTGGCGATTGCCAAATAAAATTGATCACAAGATGTAACAAAATGGATTCTCATATAAATTTAATACGTCACAGAAAGAAAAAAAATTGTGAACTTGTGGACAGGATGTTGTGCCACAAACATTCGGTGTCAATATTTCTTTAGTACACCATATCCGGATTTCGACAATAAATGTCTCTTCAGTGATGTTAGGGATCGAAACGGTATTTTGAAGGCCATATAAAAAGTACCCTCATTTTTAGAGAAAGTACCCTCATTTTAAGATTAACTCTTGAATTTTAAGAGTCAATATATAGGATGAACTCTTGAATTTTAAGAGTCAATATATAGGATGAACGGATCATATAAACCGGAGGGAAAATATGATACATGCCCAAACAAAAAATATAAACTAGTCTAAATTGAAAACTACGTTCAAACCTATGACTGCGTTGGATATATATATATATAGACTTGCTACATGTCCCTTCCTAATTATTATTATTTTTTCAATTTTGCCCCTTTATTAATTTTACTGCTATAACTAGGAGATTACAATTATACTGACAGCTGCAGGAGGAAGGGACTTGTAAAGTTTGTATGAGGCTTGACCAAACTGTTAATCTTGGAGTAATTAAGATTGACATTTATTGAGATAAGACGTTGCACGGTACTTGTCTATCCCAAATTCATGTATTTGGTTTTGATGTTATATTTGTTATTCTCGTGGTGTTTTGTCTGTTGCTTGGTCCGTTTCGGTGTTGTGTCGTTGTTCTCTTATATTTAATGCGATTCCCTCGGTTTTAGTTTGGTACCCCGATTTTGTTTTTTGTCCATGGATTTATGAGTTTGAACAGCAGCGTATACTACTGTTACCTTTATTAACAAGAATTTAAGATAACAGTTGGGAAGTGAATCTTGATATTCCAGTGTTGTGCAAATACTGTTTATTTGTTTTCATTTTATAACTTACTAAATATCCTATATACCCTCATTTTCAAGTGGCAGTTCAGATTTTCCCGACTATCATCCCAGATGGCCTTTATTGTGACAAGACCTTCCTATTGTATTTATTGTGAACTTGTTCTCGTCCAGATTATGCATGAAATATTGGCCACTGGACGTTAAGCAACCAACAATCAATCAATTAAGGGGCATAACTTCGAAAATTTAGTGACGACCCATGATTTTACTACACATGCAGGTTCAACATGTAACTTAAAGTGGTCTACTGATTCTTCAAAGTTTTTTTTTGCCATGGCGTTGTAAGCTTGTCTCTAGCAATAGAGGCGAATGTCTCATTGTGGCCTTGCAGTTCTTATAAATGTATTCATTTCAATCATTTCTCTCGAGTCACTTACCTGACCCTCCCTTCATGCCAGGATCAATGTACTGATTTTTCCTATACCACTTAATGGTAGGTTTTAGATTTCTTTCATATATATTATTTTAATTTAAAAAAAAACAAAACTTTTTACACATTTCCTGATATGATCTTTTTGAAAAAAAATGTGCCATACAAGGATTAGAAATCTAGGATCGTCTTTGAGGGTTAATAGTCCCAACTGCTTAGGAATTAGCAGAAAAAAAGTAGTTCTCGAGCGACTTACCTTACCCTCCCTTCATGCTAGGATGAATGTACTGTTGGTTTTTATACCACTTAATGGTAGGTTTTGGTTTTCTTACTAATATATTTTTTTTTTTAAATATCCATGTCGTCCTATTTTGACAGAAAATGGGTTAGCATTAACCTTATAATATCGATGTTTTAAGGTAACCCGTCCTTCTGGTCTGCTGTTACCGGTTTCTACTGCCAAAATTTTCCCCCTAAACTATTAAGTTTTAAATAACGGATAATTCAAAAACAAAAATCTTGTAGTCTTGTTGTAAAAGAAATATACAAGTAAATACATTAATCTATGATTCATAAAAATTCCGATCTAGGAAATTATTGACATAATATACAATTTACAAAATGCATAGTTAAAAGAATCATTGGCCCTGAGGCGTTTCATCAAGTAATTAATCTTATAATGCATTTCCAAATAAAGTTGTCAAAGCGTTATTTCGTCTATTTCTTCAAGATTACCAGAAAATACATTTTCCAACAAGAGTTCTCCTACTGTTGCAGTGTTAGATACTGGTACCTTTGCACCGAAGTTGCTTCCGAATCCGGAATTGCGACCTTTATACTAATACTATGAATTCCATTCTGCATAATTTCTTCTGTCCTTGTGAGTCGAATTTCCATATTCAGTAGTAAATTCCCCATCATTCAAAACAGACGTCGTGATAGACGAATTCTATAAAATTTACTGTTACAACATATTAGACATTATTATAGATTAAGGAATGTATCTCCCTCATGCAAAGCTATGATTCCTTTCACGGATTTGGCTAAACTTTTTGGACTTTTTGGATTATAGCTCTTCATCTTTTATATAAGCTTTGGATTTCAAATATTTTGGCCACAAGCATCACTGAAGAGACATGTATTGTCGAAATGCGCATCTGGTGCAAGAAAATTGGTACCGTTAATTTTATTATTTCACGTAAGACGATCCATGTATTTCTTCTGCCTTTCCTTTCGTTAAGGAAGCAGCTTCAAGTACTCGATGCATAATTTTTCGTCGAATCTTCTTTCCACCTGTACAACTTTAATACAGTAATTACAAATCGGCCTACCGTCTGATGGACATATGTTTTCTGTTCGTTGTCTTCTCGATTGCTGAAATATATTCTCACGATTTTCTAAACCCCACCTCTTCCTCTCAGCATTGCAAACATTTTCATTTTGTTGAATCTTCGATGTTTTCTTTCAAAATTTATTGGCGCATTCTTCACTTCCAATTTATTTCTTCTTGGCGATTTAACAGTGTATGTCCAAAATCTTCGTAGAAGTCCTGTTCAAAAGTTAACAGCTGAAGTTCAAAATGTTCAATCCCAAATAAATCTCGTCTCTGGCTACCATAATGTCACGGAGCTGTTATAAGGCACTGGCTTTAAAGACTCATGTTCAGATATACATATTTATTATGAACAAGTTCATAAATATACACTTCAATTAACTACATTGTTCAATATAGACATATCCATTAACTACCACTAACTATTTTAAATTTTCCTGCATCTTGTTCAATATAGACATATCCATTAACTACCACTAACTATTTTAAATTTTCCTGCATCTCAACATTTACCAACTTTTATTATCGCGAAGGCCTTTATTACTTTCATTACTTTCTCACACATAAAATCGTCTTTCATCCCCAGACTACTCAACTATAGGGACGACTATAAAACAGAGACATAACTTATACGGCTTCTAATAATAAATAATTACAGTTAAAACACAGCATCATACATTAAATTTAACGGTCTATCAGACAGTCTGCTAAAGTTCATGAAAACTATAAATCTATTAATACTTAACACTCTTGACTATAGTAAATTTATGATGGCAGTTCAATACCGATCTTAGATAAGAAATAAAGGTGCAAGTTTCGATATCGAGTGGTATCTTTCGTCCCTCCTTTTTTAAACTACTAATTGTTTAGCCCATCATAAATCCATTATCATACTAGTTCTAATAAATTTTTCCTTCTGTAATATCTGTCACAATATCAGCTTTATTTACATGTCTTATGTCTATTGCTTTTTTTCACATCTTTCCAAGTTCCAGCAATAAAGATAATGAATTTATAAATGACAAACAAATAACAAATATCTTTTGTCACTTTTTTTTTACACAATTTTCTGTTGTTTTTTTTAGAAATGTGTAAAAGTAATTTAGTCCGGAACTTAAAGTATCATTTATGCAGATAAACATGGGTTTACATTTACATTATAAGTGAGGCCATATAAAAATTGACTCGATAGAAATGCTGGGTCACCGCGCGTTTTATCAAGCTGCCAGATTAATATCCGGATATCTTGTATTCAGGACAAAACACATACTTTGAAGAATTAGTTAATCAGCCCAGTAGTCAACACTTCGGTGTTGACATGAATATCAATAATGTGGTCATTTTATAAATTTCCTGTTTACAAAACTTTTTGGAATTTTGGATCGTCACTGATGAGTCTTATGTAGACGAAACACGCGTCTGGCGTATTAAATTATAATCCTGGTACCGTTGATAACAATTAACAATATTTTTAGAATAACAATTTTACAAAATACACAGTGAAGTAAATACTATTATACGTCAGAAAAAACCATAAGATATAACATTTGTTAAAAGCTGAGCTGTTTAAATTAAAACCATACAGGTGAGAAAAACAGGTCACCTGTGTACTATATAAACTTGCGTGTCACATAAATACTCGCTTTCAATTTTAGCTCCCAGTCGAGATGTTTGGTAAGATTTAAATTTGAAAAAAATAATATGGCTCAAACTCAATTAAAATCGCCCAGTTCTAGAGGCAAGCATACTCCTTTTCGATATTTGTAAGAAGATTTAGATTACTTGTCTGATGCTCAATCTCAAGTTGAACTGTTTGACGATGGTCAGTTTAGTGCCTTAGTGACATTGAACATATCAATGAGGGTGATACTTATATGGGCCACAAAAGACAAACAAAATGCCAATAAGGGCAAAACTCATCCACAATCAGATGATTGGGCGTCTAGGTTAGATGGTGAAAGTGACGAGAGGACAACACGTCATTGGTTACCGGATAAAAGAAATCCAGTAGAATCATCTTCCGGTAACATGTGGAGATAAAACAGATTCTGGAGATGAATCGGAACAGGAGACCGTGAATTCCTCTTCGGATAGTGGGGAAAGTTCAGATAATGACAATCTTTTTGACCCGTCTGAAATTTTGAAGAAAGGTAACAAGGTACCGGGTAAAATTTCAAAATACATTGAAAAATATGCCAATCAGGGCATCACAAAGAACATAAGGTTAGAAGTAACAAATAACTGTAACATTCATATAAGGGAGATACCATTTGATTTTTATGGGGGGGGGGGGGGCTAGGTTGAATTAAAAAAAAAAATAGGCAGGACAGGAGTTTAGAGTTAAAAAAAAAAAAAAAGGCAGGATATGAGACACTTGCAAAAAAAGTCAGGATGACAATTTATGTAAAAAAAAGACGGGATCAACTAAAAAAACAAAACAGGACCGGATAGAGTGAAAAATAAAAAGGCAGGACAGAGATTACAACTTAAAATAAATAATGCAGGACCAAATTGTTCATCCTTTGAATGCCAAGAAAGAACGTTCTATAATTAACTCTGAAAACAGAATTTTAGATGCTACTGATCCCTTAGCAATTTTATGGACAGAAGCAGAGAAAGCTAAGAAACGTGATCGTGGCTTGAATCCAGTAGATGTCATTGACATTGTACAGAGAGCATTACTTCTGATTGGAAACGCTCACTATGTATACTTAACTGATCGTCGTAGGTCTATGCTTGGTATCCCCAAGGGTGACTGGGGTATAGAAATATGGTCACTTGGTCTTCTCCCGACCGGCAGTAAAACGCTTGCCGAAGTGGGGCGTCCGTTTGGCTGTGCGGGATGTAACAGGTTCGCAGTCATGTCCAGTCAGAAGGGGACGTTAAATCCGATGCCTCGTGTAAAGAGAGTGCCACGCTCTTTGCACGTTAAGAACCCTTGCAACAACTCTTTTAGGGGTCCGTAGGTGGCCTGTTGCAAGGCAAAATTTCTGTCCCTATCCAACATACCCTCATTTTCCAGTGGCAGTCAAAATTTCTCCGACCATCATCCCAGATGGCCACTATTGTATCAACCTACCTATTGTTTCTATTGTGAACTTGTTCTCATCCTGAATATGCATGAAATATTTGCCACTGGACGTTAAGCAACCAACAATCAAGCAATCTATGCTTGGTAGAGTATTACCAGAATGTTTAGATTTATTAACAGATAAAGATGACAAGAAAGCTCTGTTAAAAAACCCTAATGAACTATTTGGCCGTAGGTTAAGAAAATTGCTCACCGAAGAGAGCAATGATTGATTGATTGTTGGTTGCTTAACGTCCAGTGGCAAATATTCCATGCATTTTTACTTCAAAACTTTTGGGAAAATCGACGATCATTTAAGGTTTTTCTGGTCATATTTCTTGTAATCCAGAATGAAAAGTTTGAAAAAACTGCCTAACAAGTTATAAATAATATAGTAGTCAGCTGGATGATAACACAGGCATGTATTTCAGCATTTATTGGGTAGCACACAAATCCAGGGTGCTCGCTTAACTGCCTAAAAATGAAAGCCATTACAAACACATCGACGATATGTATAAGTACCGAGCCACGTCAAACGGATATCACATTAATCCATTCAACAGTAATATTAATAATGTATAGATTGATTGTTGGTTGCTTAACGTTCAGTGGCAATATTTCATGCATATTCAGGACGAGTTCACAATAAATACAATAGGTAGGTTGATGCGATATCAATAATGGAACAAATACAAATGAAAGAACTATAAAACACGTTGTTAAGATGATAAACAACATCAGAACGCAGAATCTATACATCAAGACCATCGTGTATTATTTGAGAAGTTGACGCGGAATATTTATCAACAAGGTCTTGGCACCAGCCACTTTCATTGGGCAATTCGTAATTGCGAACAAAATTCAAAGAGCTGAAGGACCTTTTAGTTAATGTTGTGGAACATTACAAGAAAATCATACTAAATGTCGCCCAGACTCCAGATGCCAAAGGTATTTAAATTATGAACCTAGAAGGAGTGTAAAATTTTCTAGGACATCTCGCTTTCTTCTATCGAGTGATTTTCAATATTGTGCTGAGAGAGTTCATTAATGTGTAGCGGGGTTGCTTCCCCTCAGTATTCTCTCTCGTGAATTTGCAGAGTAGGTACGTTCTCTCCGGTTACATTTGACGCCCGACTAAAAAATCCACGATGGTTATCGGGAGTATAGCCAGGGTTTGTGTTGTTTAAAGTCATATATTAAGAAATGATGACTCTTGTCGTGCGCGAATAGTGTAGCGGGGTTGTTTCCCTCAGTACAGGTAGAACATATAAAGCCAGTCTTAATTAAGCTAGGGAATCGATTCTTAGGCTCAGTGGGTTAACGCACTGACTCACACAGACGACCGGGGTTCGAATCCTGGTGGTGACGATAAGAATAAGATACGTGCTCTCCGGTTACAACTGATACGATTATGATATGTTTCATTATCTGTATCTTTCCACTGCAGTACCGCAGTTTGACTTTACTGACATAGATATAGGAAGATGTGGTGTGAGTGCCAATGAGAAAACTCTCCATCCAAATAACAATTTAAAAAGTAAACCATTATAGGTTAAAGTACGTTCTTCAACACGGAGCCTTGGCTCACAACGAACAACAAGCTATAAAGGGCCCCAAAATCACTAGTGTAAAACCATTCAAACGGGAAAGCCTGATTTGATTGCTTTATTCGTTGGATTCGATTTAAACATTCATTTTGGCACTCACGGCAAAATGGCTTAATGTATTGGAGTAACATTTGTCATGCACCACTTCATACCATGAACGACAATTTTATTAATTTACATGTGTGATGTACACAATATAATTGTCATGCCAGGTATATTCACACGATTATCACATATACGAAAGGTACAAAAGGTCTGAGCAAAGATGTAGAGTCTTAACCGACCGTGCAAGGCTGTATAGCCAGTCAAAGTTGTCAAAAACTTCCATTTTTTGTAGAGTCAGTCCTTAATTTGATCGTTGATAGTCTTACCCATGCCAGGAAAAGGGAATAGTGTAGCAGGGTTGCTTCCCCTCAGTACAGGTAGAACATATAAAGTCCGCCTTAAGGTTTATGTACCCTTCTGTGGCCATTTTTGTACGAACTTTTCAAACTTCAATTGTATCAAAACTACAGAATATAATGAATAATAGAGATAGGCCATTTTGTACATATTCCAAGGGGAAACTTGATGCAAAGCTTTATTTTTTACTGTTCCATTGCATTTGATAGAAAAAGAGGACTTAGTGGCAAATAAATCAAGATTTTTATAGAAAATCCACAGCCTTTATCCTTGTACTCTCATATTTGGCAATTTGATGACTGATAGATATAGGATTATTGCATGCAGTGCTAGCATTGACTTCCTTAAAACAAGTTTATAAATGTAGTTATTGGTTAAAACAAATATAAATATGGCCAAAATCAAGTACACCTTTAAGGGTGCGCTCGACTTTAGTGACTCAGCACGAGGTGTTTTGGAATTTACAGGTTTCTTAGAACTTTTTGTAAAATATAAACACTAGCACATCATAGAAAATCAAGTGAGTAAGATATGTTTCAAATCTTATAACAAAAATCTCTGTATTAAAGGCTGTGGATTTTCTATAAAAATCTTGATTTATTTCCCACAAAGTCCTCTTTTTCTATCAAATGCAATGAAACAGTAAAAAATAATGCTTTGCATCAAGTTTCCCCCTGGAATATGTACTCAATGGCCTATCTCTATTTTTCATTATATCTGTAGTTTTGATACAATTGAGGTTTGAAAAATTCGTACAAAAATGGCTACAGAAGGGTACATAAACCTTAATCAATTATCGATTCTTTTGCTCAGTGGGTTAACGCACAGACGACCGGGGTTCGAATCCTGGTGGTGACGATAATTAGTTGCGTAGATACGTGCTCTCCGGTTACAACTGAGTACTGCAGTATGACGATACTAACAAAGCCTCATTTGATTGCTTTATTCGTCGGATTTGATTTAAACATTCATTTTAGCACTCACGGCAACATGGCTTAATGTATTGGAGTGACATTTGTCATGCACCACTCCATACCATGAACGACAATTTTATTATTTTACCTGTGTGATGTACACAATATAATTGCCATGCCAGGTATATTCACACGATTATCACACATAGGAAAGGTACAAAAGGTCTGAGCAAAGATGTAGACTCAGTCCTTAATTTCATCGTTGATAGTCTTACCCATGCCAGGATAAGGGAAAAGTGTTGCAGGGTTGCTTCCCCTCAGTACAGGTAGAAGTTAAAAAGCCAGTCTTAATCAATTAAGCAAGGGAATCGATTCTTTGGCCAGTGGGTTAACGCACTGACTGTCACACAGACGACCGGGGTTACAACTGATGCGATTATGATGTTTCATTATCTGTCCACTGCAGTATGACTTTACTAACATAGCCTGATTCGTTGGATTTGATTTAAACATACTTAGCACCCATTTTAGCACTCATGGCCTAATTGTATTGGAGTGACATTTGTCATGCACCACTCCATACCATGAACGACAATTTTATTATTTTACCTGTACGATGTACACAATATAATTGTCACTCCTTTGGAGGTGTGCCTACATTGGTAGAATATATATTGGTACAGATAAAGATACATTCCAGGCATATTCACACGATTATCACAAATACGAAAGGTACAAAATGTCTGAGCAATGATGCAGAGTCGGTCCTTATATTGATCGTTGATAATCTTACCAATGCCAGGAAAATAGCCAAGACAAATATTGATGCTGCGCATCAAAAGTTCAAAGCGCAACACGACAAAAAGAAAGAGGAACCATTTTTTTATATTGTAGCAGGAGGGGGTCAACGACAATTCAACAATGCCATAGTATAGTCCTCCTGGGACATGTAGTGGTAGTACTCTACCTATATTGGTCTTGTTTTTAAATGCTTAACTAAATTAACTAAACAAGAATGTTCCCACTATAATATTTATTATTCCAATAACATCAGTAAAGTTCAACAAATTGCATATAAATTCAACAATAGTAAAATAACAATAAATTCAACAAATAACTGTTCTGACCAATAGCCTTTCTTTAAAAGGAGCTATTAAATATGTTAAACCCTATTTTTTCACCAATTCACTTTATGAATATAATTCCACCCAACTTATCCATTCGGCAATCCTCGGTAGAATCCGCTACTGAATCGGCCGAGTTGAGACGAATGCCAACTTATCCTTAAATTAATAGTAACCATCTATTTTCTATGTTAAGGATGTTCGCTGCTCAGTCTCAAAATAAATAACTTTTCATAAAACTAGTATGTATTGATAGGGAATAAATTGAGAAATCCAAAAAGCAAAATAAAATTAGGGGTCAATGTGCTTGTTTTCGAGATATTAGTCATTGTAAGTTTGGCGGGAAAATGTTTTCTCTTGATTTTTCGTAGCTTTATCATTGACCAGTTACAGTTCTCAAATACTATTACAAAATAAATAAAATTTGTATAAGACTTATAATTATACATGTAAAAGATTTATAAAAAGAAAAATGGGGGTTCATGGGCAATTTTTTTAAGGCATTCAAATGGTTAAAACCAGAGGATTCCGAAAATCTGACAAAAATTCCAAAACATGACAAGCAGACATCCTTAAACGGACTTTACTTAAAGTTAGCGCCGGAAAAGTATACCTATGTCTCCGGATACGGTCCCTCACATTTAACTATCAATAATTACATACCTTAAAGGTCAAGGGCACGAGTGTTTGTACACAAAAACGTGTTCGGCCCAAGTAGAGTGATACAGTCTGGAGGGTCTGAGGGTGGCTTGATGCAAGCCGGCTCAATGCAGCAACTTCTAGATGTAGCAAAACTCCAGTATTTATACTTTTTAAAACAATGGAATCAAACACCGTGAAAAAAACAACAAGCTTATTTCGTAAATGAGGAGATAAACACCGAGATCTTCGAATTAATTTTGAACTACAGGACAGCATTGGCTTAAGTTGACCACTAGATTTAATGAATAGAAAATGCCGTATGTCCATCTACTTCCGGTTAACGTGCTCCAGAAGTAGGGAAGAAATTTAATTAAATATCCTTGAAGACAAGAAGCAATAGTTTAAAAGGTTAGTTCCCTTATAAAAGGTTAGTTCCCTTAATCAAATAAACCCTTTTATACATGTATATAAATTTGTAGCAAATTCCTATCTGGGGAAATAGTAGTTTTATTCTATAAAATTGCCTGGTCACTACATTCCTCCCCGCAAAAAATCAATATTACAGGTAAAATTGATCCCACTAAAAGTTGATAAAAGGCTCTTAGTAGATAAAACTTGCTAAAATTTGAAGTTTAAATGTTAATCAATTTTTAAACTATAAATCAGAACATTCAAAGGTGGTAAATGCATATATATAAACACAATGATTTAATGTTCATTCAAAAAATATTATCAAGAGGAGTCTTTATCCATAATTTCTGCCGCCTCCAAACGCTCTGTTAAACGATGGACTAGTGAGGCCCTAGCTTCCCCTTCTCGCTTCCTACTTGCCTCATGTTTTCCCGATCTATTATTTCGGCATTCTCCTCTGGAGTTCCCAACCTGGGCAGCATTGCTCTCCGAGTTTCAATGTAGTCCACATTAGGGGTCACTATAGTATTCAGAAATTTAGGAATATGATCTTCTCTCACAAAATGCTTAAATGAAATGTGTCGATAGCACCTGGACTTGATCCCAAACATCTTGCGGCTCTTTCCACATTTGTAAATTTGTCTGGTAGGCTGGTGTAGATACTGCCAGTGGGTGTGCAGTTCTTTCAGGGTGTGGTACTTGTATAGAGTACTGCACCTCCTCACTGGACAGAAGTTGCCTAACGGGTTAAATATGGGTGTGGCAGGGCGGATGACAAGATGGTGGAACTGTTGCAGTTCCTGCTCGTCTGCCCGTAACTGTACATTATCATCATCACACATTCTATAATATAAATCCTAATATAAGAAAAAAATAATTTCTTCAATACCCTACAAATAAATATTCTTAATTATTACATACATATTTATGCACTAATCTTGCACAAAGTAAATATCATTCAATCACTATCATCTTAAACACAAATCAGATAATCTTCTGATCACTGACATACATAATGTAGTATAACAATAATAATAATAATAATTGATAGTGATTGATTATAAAAAATTACATGAATGTTTATTCCAGAAACAGAATTCTAGAATGCAAATAATATATGCGTAATGGAAATAATCTTTTTACCCTAACTACATGTAGTAACATAATTATATACATACTATAAATATAAACATCATAAAATTGTCAATGTGTCAACTGCTCTTGACACAATTACTAATGCGAATATATATCTCTAGGTTTAACTGTTCTCCCTATGCGAGTTTTTGTAATTTGCTTTTCAGGTGTGTAAACTACTGGTGTTAAAATGTGTACTATTGTTTTTCTGTTTGTCTTTTTCATTTTTAGCCATGGCGTTGTCAGTTTGTTTTAGATTTACGAGTTTGACTGTCCCTTTGGTGTCTTTCGTCCCTCTTTTAAAACTTGCGCAACTGACTTTGATTTGAACTTTCATCATTAGGATGACTAATATTTAAAGTATTATTTAAACCCAATTGTTTGGTTCATTTCTACCCAAGTATGGTTTCAAATGATCGACATGTACCATAATACTTTTTGTTAGTTCTGATTTTTGTTTTTTGTAGGTTACATCAGTAATTTTTTCTATCACTAGATAGGGTCCTGTCCAACCAAGTCCTAATGTTTGATTCACCTTGGGAGGGTACCATCTTCACACCCAACAATAAGGTTCAAATTTTCGGACTTTTAGACCTCTATCATAATATGATTTCTGACGTTGTGCTGCTTGACCGGAATGGTCATAAACATTTTTATATGCTTCCCTCAGGGTATTTTTCACCCATTCTACATATTCAATTTGACAAAAATCATTAACAGTAGTAGGGAGACCAAACATAAGATCCACTGGACAACGAATCTCACGCCCTAACATTAGACTATTTGGGGTACATTTAGTAGTTGAATGTACTGTGCTTCAAAAGGCCATCATTAAATATGGAATATGCTCATCCCAGTCATTTCTATGTTCATTTACAAACATGGCTAACATTTGTATGAGAGTTCTGTTATACCTTTCTACTAAACCTGAACTTTGTGGGCGATATGGGGTAGAATAGGTTTTTTGAACACCTAATTTTTCACACATTATTTTAAATAAATGGGATTCAAATTCTTTCCCTTGGTCGGTATGTAACTGCAAAGGACACCCAAATCTACAAATAAACTCAGTTATAATCTTATCCGCCATCGTCATTGCAGTATGATTAGTGACAGGGAAGGCCTCCTTCCATTTAGAGTAATAGTCCCCTAAAACTATAATGTATTCATTTCCGTTTGCGGTTATGGGAAGGGGTCCCGCTAAATCAACATTAATTCTCTCTAAAGGGGCACTAGTTTTGAACTGTCTAAGTGGGGATTTTCCTACACCAGGACCATGTTAACAACGGGCACATAGGTCACATTCAAGACACCATAGCTTAATGTTTTCCGTACTTCTAGGCCAATAAAATCTTGTCCTGATAGCATTTATGGTTCTATCTTTACCAAAATGACCTGCTTTTTTGTTATGATGTACCTGATGAAAAATTGTCTCCCTTATTTTCTGAGGAGCTACTAATTGCAACAAAAGTGTTATCTTCTCTCAAAAACTGTTTGTATAGAATGTCATCCTTAACTTCAAGGTTTTCCCACATTCCCCATAAAACTTTGGCTTCAGGGTGTAAATTTAATATATCATTTCTCTGAGGTTTCTCATCTTGATTATTTTCCAAACGCAGCATATCACCAATTGCAGGGTCTTCTTCAATCAATCAATATCCTAGAACCTAGTGTATTACACAAGTAAAATTGTAACTTTAAACAAAGATCACTGAACTATAGTATACCAAATAACTACAATTATTGTTTAGTTGTTTTTATTATTTTTTTCGACGTAAATTTTGATAGATAGCCTTTTCCGTATAATTTATTATCTGTTTTTAAAGTGGATTTGACATTCCCACCAAAATGTATCAGAACAAAGAAAAGCATGCAATACAAAGAAGCTCGATTTGGGGTGATCCGGCTCAGATTATCCCTGTTAAAACAAAAGAGCTCGGATGTAATCCCGGATGGCCTCTATTACAACACCTAACTGCTGTATTTATTGATAACTTGTTCTCGTCCTGGACATGCATGATATATTTGCCACTGGACGTAAAACAACCATCATTCGATTAATCCTGTTGGGAGTCGCTACATGCATCATCTTAGACGTTGGTGTGCCCTCTACCTTTTCAATTATGTCTTGTTCTTCTAGTTTACTACGCTCTTTTTCAACTTTATCAGTTTCTATGCATTTCATTCAATTTGATCGATAGTGAATACCACTATTGCTAGCTTTATATGTCTACTTACATTTGCAACATGGTCTGACATTGCAACATCTGCCATTCTGTTTCAATCCTGGCTCAAACGTCTCATCACATGAATAACCTTTCCTTCTGCATGTACCGTTTGAAGCAAGGCATATTCCAGAAGACACTGAAGACTGAATATATGCTTTTCAACTTTAAATAGTGCTAAAAGCTGTTCAACTTTGTGCCAATACTGAACATTATATGAACAGGAAAAAAAGAAGTGTTCATAATCATCATGTTGTTTACAATGGAAGCACAAACTACTCGGTACTATTTTCCATTTATAAAGTAATTCATTACAGGCTAATATATAATGCATTATTTTCCATTTAAGGTAGAGAAGGACACTGACGACCAAAAAAATCTAGCCAATGAACTTTCTTAAATTTCCCATATATTGTTCATTGGGGTGTACCTAACAAAATATCAAAATTTGAGAATAGGTTTCCAGGCTATTTTTAGAAATATTTTTTGAAAAAGTTACCTCCCTTTGCAGTCCTAAAAATGTCATTATTTAGCCTGTTTAAGCTATAAAGGTTCCTTCCAAAACCGGCATATATATTTTTTTTTTAACTTTTTCTCTGAACATTATGATAAATGAATATTTTAAAATATTTTAGACCAAATTTATTTTTATAAAAAATTTTTTTTTTAAAAATGGCTACCCTTTTTTTGCAATATGCCTGCAACCGTCTTGTGTACAATTTTGCCAAAAAAATATTGTAAAAGTAAAAAAAAAAAAAATTGTGTCAATGAATTTTTTTTTTAAATTGGTATATAAAATACTTTGTATCCATGCTACAAGTCATAAAAAAAATAAAGATATGCTTCCAGGGAAAATAAAAAGTTACGGGGGTAGAATGACACCCTGTCACACACCCTTTTATGCAGATTTCATGAAAAATGTCAAAATTTTCATTATTTTTTTTTTTAATATCTTAACTAAAGGTGGGATTGTTTCTTTAATGATCATTGGTTTTGCAGCTTCCATGTTTTTGTAATACTTTTTTATCCTTTCAATTAACCTTCTTTATGCTGAGAGGAGGTTGCATCAGTTTTGAATATTCAGGAAGTTGACAGTTGACCTATGAGCATAATCATCATTTTCATGGTTAATAATCCTTGATGAAAAAAAAAATCTTTCATACAATAAGTATTCATAACTATTTATCATACCTTGTTTTTTTCACCTCATGTGAAAAGGATTGTCCTACTAATTAATATATATATATAACAGTGTATTATGTGTTTTTGGTGATGTTTTAATTTTAAAATTGTATGATTTTTGATATTCTCATGCTCTTGTTTATTGGTTTTGTTGAGTGGTCACTGCTTGGAAATACCTAGATCTTTTAATTGACTGTTGATGTTTATTTTACAAATACACCTAAACATGTAGACTATTTGGTAAGGGCTTTGCTCATTGTTGAAGGCCATACGGTGACTTATAGTTGTTAATTTCTGTGTCATTATGGTCTCTAGTGGAGATATGTCTCATTGGTAATCATACATCTTTCTTTTTTTATATGAATAGTGTAATGTTTGATTTGAATGATTGCTGTGAAAGTCTTGGAAGTGCAAAAATCAACATACACATAAATCACTGTTCATGATTTTAATGATGTAGCAAAAAAGAAAATATATATGTAAAATAAATTATTTCACATCATATTTGTTTATGTAATTACCATCCACATTTATAAATGTAAACAAAACTCAAGAGCAGACATTTTACAGACAACAATTGATTTTGATCTAGATGGACCATGTCTCAATAATATAAAACAAACAACTGTATTATTTATCAAAATATTATGATAATATAACATCTATTTCCAATACATATCCAGAATGAGAATGTGGATGACTCTTGTAAAAGGACTCACTAGAACATTTGTCCAATTTCATGAAAACTGCATTCTCTGAAAATATATGTATGACTGACTTGGTCCAGTGTATTAACCAATAAATTCCTGTAAACAAGTTAATCCTTAATATAATTCTTTAATTTTGTCAAAAAAATAATTCCACACTCGTTATCACCATAATAGGGTAATACATGTAGTATATTTGTGTCATTGAATTGGCCAGTCACATAAATTTATTTGTTGGTTCATGCAAAAATATGTACTCCATGATACTAACAGTCTTATTATGATCATCAAAGGATTTTTTTGTGTCTGTATTCAAATAAATAGTTTTAACATCGAGTCAGATTATGTTACATACATGTACTCTAGCCTCATTGATTACAAATAGAAGTTTGGTCAACGTCCTCTATCGAGAAATAAACAACTTCATGAACAACTACTGGATTTCAACCAATTTTATAAAAGTATTCTCTATTATGCAAATCATATAAGAAGTATGATAATATAATATCAACATATATATATCCATGTCATTGAGAATGTGGATTAAACTTGCAAAAGTGTTTAGTCTCAAAAATAAATATGGGGCAGATTCAGTTTCCAAGGGACTCACTGAAACGTTTGTCCAATTTCATGAAAACTGCAATCTTTAAAAAAACATATTCCATTAAAACTTCATATAAAACAATTGTTTTGCCCATAGATCAGATTGCTACAACAAATCTTTAAAAAAAATGTTGAAAAAATGGTGGGGTGGGGATGGGGCAAGATGGTAAAGCATTGGAACTGACAATATTGTTACTTTCATCGACCTTATGAGTCCCCCTCATTTCTGATTTATGGCCTAGCCTAATGCTTATTATGTTGGTTTATGTATATAAATTAAAGTTATCTCCCCTTTATTAAGAATCAGTTGATAACTTAGATAACTATTGACTTATATTGTTACAATAGCACCTACTTTTGTATAAAAGTTCATAATGATCTGATGAAAAATTGGTCAATCAAAATAAAAATCTATATGAGAAATAATCCGTCAGGCTTCAGCAAGTTATCCACCATTATTGACTAAATGGAAAATATTTATTCTGACAGGAAAATACTTTACTTGTTGTGAATTAATTTTTTTCACTCTGTCAAGGCAAACTTGATTTATTGTACAGAAAAGGAAACTGTGACAGACATACAGACAGAGTAATCATTAAACGATGCTGGAATTTTATAACAAATCCCTAATTCTTATATATATTTTAAGTGTGATTACTCTTTGGTTACTCAAAATTTAGTAAAAACTTCACTTTAATCATAATCAACTATTATCAAGGGTTGTTTCAAAAGATTAAATTTTAGATAGGCATAACCAGTTTTTCTATAGAATTATAGCATATAAATATGAAATTTTCTGAGTCTTTAACCACATTTACAGTCTATTCCTCTTTTTCAGAAAAAAACTTCTTGAATACATTTGCTGTTTTCCCTTTCAAACCATGTTCCTGCATGATGGATTTTACGCCATCGTCATTGTTTCTTTTGTAAGCAAGTTCCAGGTGATGAAGGTTGAGACCTGTGCAGGAAAGTTTCCTTGCAGTGTCTTTAGAAATAATCTTTTTAACAATGACACTAGAAAAACCCTCTACAATTGACAAATAATTAAATGGAAATAAATCCTTTCCAGAACATGTCTGTTTCAGCTTCAGATGGAACAGTTTGTATAAACTTCTAACATCCTCCTCAGAATTATGAGCATCATAAACAATCTCCAGAAACTTTTGAACTAATGTTTGCTGCTTATAATTTAGAACATCAGCTTTTGGTATTTCACGTTTTGCAATTTTCAAAGTGTCAATGCATCCATAAATTAGGTCATCAAAAGAACTCAGCAGATTAAACTCGTGCAACAAATTTCTTAGTACAGGAACATCATATGAATGGATGTTATGACCAACAAGCACAGGACGAGATTTTTTCTGTATCATTTCAATTAGTTGAAGTAAGGCTGTTCTTATACAAACACTTTCAACTGGAACACCATGGCAATACATTTGGTTTCTTTCAAAAGAGAAAGTAATACCGGTAACATCACTGGCCTTTGATGAAATAGATTGTCGTGGAGACACATAAAGATTAAGCATGTTTGTCCCATCATATGCTGATATTTGTGTAATATCAGAGGTTCTTGATAACCCAGTTGTTTCTAAATCAAAAACAACATAATTGTCTATGCCTTCCAAAGAATATTTTGTTGGAATTTTTTCAATGTCTCTTACCGACACATTTTCTTCAATTTGTGGTTGATAAGTTTCTCCTTCTATAACAGCTGCCTTAATTTGTTGAAAGGTTTTCTTATTCTAGAAAAAGACAAAAAGAAAATATTAAGATTTTTTTGTTTGTTTATAGATATAGGAAGATGTGGTGTGATTGCCAATGAGACAACTCTCCATCCAAATAACAATTTAAAAATTAAACCATTATAGGTTAAAGTACGGCCTTCAACACGGAGCCTTGGCTCACACCGAACAACAAGCTATAAAGGGCCCCAAAATTACTAGTGTAAAACCATTCAAACGGGAAAACCAACGGTCTAATATACCTGGTTGTATTGTTACATGTACTTTGTAAAATAAATGGGTTATAACCCTTGATAACCATATCATTCTTTTCAACTGTCATCATCTTGTTTTCTATTTTTTGGCAAAATTGCTATTTCTATTGTCTTTGTCAATTTATATTATAGTTTACTACCCTTTTTACAATTTTTACAATTTAACAAAATTCATGCAAGTTTCACCATGTCCCTGTGCTTATATATTTTAAAGTTATGGTGTTATCATTATTGAGATAACTTCTCTTATAGAATAGAATAGAATATTTTTATTTTCCAAATTAGGGCCCCAGGAGGGCATATGATACACACAATATTATTATAAACAATAACATATGCAATACGCACACAATAAAAGATATATAACAAGTGTTATAAAAATAATAAAATAAAATAATATACCACAGAAAATACACTCAACAAAATAGTAGCAATGTATTATTATTCAATGAATACTATGTTGAAATTGACTCAAGTGCATATTTATATATGCCACATCATGCTTTCAATTGAACAACAGTTGATATACTAAATTTTAAAGACACACACCACCTATTCTTAGCCCTCCTTCCTATCCACATTGAAATTATCACTTCAAAACATTTCGTGGAAGCGAGATCGATATACCTGTATTTATACAGCAGAGGGTACTGCACTGATAAATAAAAATTTTGATGACCTAATAAGGCACTTCATATCTGAGAAACAGGCTTAATATGTCTCCAATTTTAGAATTCAATCATATATATGTATGCATTATTAACAAGTGAAACTGAGAGCTACTGCTCACTGATGATTCCCCTGCTGCAAGTGGATAATATTAATAGTGTAAATATATGCAAGTGTTCGGTAAACAGGAAGTTGTCGAGTGATGAATCTGAAAACGCATCACACGGTATAGTTGACTTATATAAATCCTGAAACCAAATTTCAGAAATCCTTGTATTGTAGATCCTGAGAAAAATGTGATGAAAATTTTCAACTTGGCTATCATGTGTAAAATCATACAAGTGTTCGGTCAACAGGAAGTTGACAAGTGATCAATCTGAAAACGCATCACGAGGTAAAGCTGACTTAGATAAACCCTGAAACCAAATTTCATAAATCCTTGTATTGTAGTTCCTGAGAACTGTGTGACTTTGGGATGAAGAATCGCAATAAAAGAGCTGTTCCTTCGCTTTGTGTGTCTTTTGTTGTAAATGTACTTGATACCCCATATCCGTTGTTTTTTATTTATATGGCTGTCATTAATTTGACTAATTATATGCCATGAAGTTTTACCTTTCTTTTAAATCTGTCACGTTTGAAAAGAACTGAGGAGCTATTCTTCTTTTGCCAGAGTCTCTTTCTGTCAATCCTCTGTCCAACTCTTACAGAGATTGTGCCTGGTGACAACAATGCTTTCTTGTTTACCTAAAACAAGGTAAACTAGTGAGAAATGTTTTAGATGACAAAAAACATAACCATCCCCTTAAATTCTATATTTGACCTTTAGATCGGGTCGCATGAAGGTTAACCACACACTGCTTTATATTCAAACAATTAAAAACCAAATTAACATCATTTACCAGGGTTTGTGTGGACAAGCATTGCTAAGAAAAAGTTGATTAAAAAAATACAATAACTTCCAATTTGAAATTGATCACCTTTGTAAGGTCATTACCTTTGCATCAAATTTGGCAAAAATCACTGTATCAGTTTTTAAATTATTGTTGAGAAACCTAAATTGACAGGTCACAACCATTATACTATGTTTATGTTACATGGGGTAAGATGAAAGAGGAAATACACATTATTTATAATATATAAGCTGTAACACAATACCTTGTTAACCCAGGTATAACCTTCATTCTTCTGAAGAACTGCAGCTGAAACTCTTGCTTTTAATGAGCTGGTTCCACCATATGATCTACAAAAAGAAATTTCACAAATTTCAGTCATTTTAAAGTTAATATTGTAAAGCAGCTGTCAGAAAATTAAACTAGCTAAAACAAGTGAAACTGCGAGCTACTACTCACTGATGATACCCCCACTGCAAGTGGATAATTTTAATAGTGCAAAAATATGCAAGTGTTCGGTAAACAGGAAGTTGTTAAGTGATGAATCTGGAAACGCCTCACACAGTATAGCAGACTTGTATAAAACCTAAAACTAAATTTCAGAAATCCTTGTATTGTAGTTCCTAAGTAAAATGTAACGAAAAATATTCATGGGTCTGACAGACAGAGTTCAAACAGTATACCCCCTTTTTCAAAGCGGAGCGGGGGTATAATAATTATTATAAAACTTTTTCAGGGGGAATAACTCTTCAAATATTTTTGAAATGTATACTTTTGTTTCATAAGATCTCATATCAGTTTTTTAATTTTTAAATTATATCTTTTGAGGTTTTGGAGTTTGCCACCTGCCATTCCCTGCCCCCTCATATCACAATTTAATTTAATAAAATGAAACTATTTAACTGTTTGCACTGTTGGTTATTTTTTGTTTATACAATGCTATAAAAATGAAGGATTGTTTTACATTTGATCATAGTTTAAAAATAGAATTCTGCTAAGTCAGTTTTCAGATAAAAAATTCTTAAATAGTCAATTTTCATTTGACGACCAAACAGCAATCATCTCCCTTCAAAAATGAAAGACCTCTATTCTTTATTGCTATGTTTGTTTTGGTGGATGTTACTGAAAGGTTATAATCAATGTTTTTTAGTTACTGACCTATTTTTTGGAGCCTTGCTTGCCACTATATTGTTGAAATTTTCATTGCTCTGTGTTGAGCCTAAATCTACAAGTTGGCTTGATCTTTTCTTGTAATTTTCTGTCATTGTCTCTAATTGCTTACGCAGGTTTTCATTTGACAATGGTTCACCTTTTGGGAGATGTTTATATCTGAAATGATATAAAAGAAAATAGTTGAAATGTCATACATTTATATGTATGTTGATTTATGGCAATGTTTCAAATAGATCTAAACTGTACAATTTTATTTACCACTTAGTTACATAGTTGAATATTCCGTAAGCTGCTGAACTGTGTGTTATTCATTATGTATTGTAATGCATTTTTTTATAACAAGGATTTTGATTGGACAACCTCACATATCCTCAGGGGGTTAAACTGATGAAGAACCTGTTGGATGAAGTTTTTTGCACTGTGCAGCAGATGACATTTCAAAATTATAAAATATAAAAATTTCTTAAAAAAATAAAAGAGTAAATGTGCATAACAAAAACTGTGTTGTATTTGAATATTTGGTCTTAAATTTTTACATGTATGTTACCAGAAAACTAATTTTGTGATAATAATATCACGAATGGAATAGTCCATTAGCAAGTATACTAGTATATTCAAATACAACACAATTGTTGTTTAATTCCAGGAAAAATTGTTCTTCAAGAAATCTTTACAAGTCATTTTATTGTCTGTAAATTATTTAGGAGGTCCTAGTTAATGATGCTATACCATAAGTTATCTACGTTCATATCTGTAGATAAGGATATTTTAACACCCTGAGGCGTAGCTGAAGGGTGTACAGGGTACTAAAGGGTGTTAAAATATCCATATCTACTGGTATGAACTTAGATTACATATTTATCCCTGGTCTAAGTCCGAATTGGTTGAGTTTTATGAAAATTCGGGTACAAAGTGTAAGGGCTGTTCCACAAAATACTATGTCCCCCCAGGGAAGGCAATTTTTTTTAAATATTATGTTGGTGGTTGTATTTGAAATACCACAATTCAAAGGGAGTGCTGTTCTAGTTAAATTTTATTTCTGTGGGTGGCGGGGGTTAAAAAAAAGTGCCGTCCCTGGGGGGGGGGGGGGGGGGACATAGTATTTTCTGGAACAGCCCTAACCTGAAAACAACGTTTTTTTTCATTATTTAAAAAAAAATTATTGGAATTTTATTATCTTTATAGAATGAGCGGATGTACTTGTTTTATTGTATATTGGTTTTTTCTGCAGTTTTATGACAAAATTGGTTGTCAGCATTTGAAATAGCAATATGAGAACAGCTCCCAAACTTAAATTTTGTTCTGACATAATATCACTCATAACAAAAACATTAAAAAGACTTTCTTTTATATGTATAACATCCTTTAAATTTAGTTAAAATTAAAACCTGTAAGTTTCTGGTTGCTTGGAATATGTGCACCAATCCCCAGAACAGCCTGAATGGTCTCCAAATAGGTGAGGAACTATACTGTCTAATCTTTCACAAAGATCATTCTCCTTTGACTGGTTTGAACTTATGGCATACATATAACATCTAAGTATGTATGGAATGACTCCTTTCCCCTTCAGCTCTTTGTACTTATTTGCTGCTGCATACAGTTGTTTCGACAGATTTTTCTTGACATGGTTTTTGTCGTCTCTTTTTTTTATGTTTGCAAACTTTTGCTTTAGCCGTGATGATGTTGTAGAGTCATTGTCTGCGTGAATTATGCCGACTGTGCACCCTCTGTTGTCCATCCTAGTAACCATTGATAAAGCCATGTCAGGCTCCATGGCTTTACTTGATCCTGTAACAAAAAAGGACATTGTAAATACTACAATTACTTACATGAGAACTATTTAAGATGACTGAAACATATTTCATCTCCCTTTTTTTACAAGTTACTTAAAAAATTATATAGTTGTTTGACATTATGACCGTGGCAAATCCAGGGTGTTTGAACCCCACTTATTTTTTTAGACGATCAATGCATTTGAATGGGGACATATAGTTGGAACCCCTCCCCCCTTTGCCCTGGGTTGAGAATCCCCCACCCCTTTTTAAAATGGCTGGATCTGCCCCTGTTGGGATATGGTCAACATACATACTTGGTTTGTGAGCGCATAGCCATAAGGTGGTGTTATGACTATGCAATCATAAACTAAATATCATTGTCCTTTTTTCAATGAAAATAAAAAAGTTGGGTTTTTTGTAACTGTTATAATTAAAACTAGACTCATTCAGATGGAACTTTGTGGGCCTCCTGTGAATAATGAGTGGAAAATATTTGTATCTTTACCATATGGACATTAGTTGTCAACTAAAACCAATGTATGAAATCATAATGATTCTCCAGATATATAGGGGACACAAGTTGTTAGAGGCGGGCATACTATAGGACAATTGGCATTTTGAGTGTTTGCTATAAAAAATTGTCTGTAGGTGCTAGTCATGGTCACACCTTGTGATATTCTTATTGTTGTTGGAATGATGAATTTGCATAAACTAAAACAGATCCTGGATAAGGAGACCTTCTCACAGAAATCTGGATTAACCTAAATCATCGTTATTGGATTTTGCTTGAAAAAGACATTTAAAAAAAATTGTTGTTTGTGTACCATGCCAATTACTGTTGCATTGATGATTTGGAACTGTTTCCTTTCTTCCCAAATGATGCTGGCATATACTGCATAGTTTACTTCTTACATCATAGTCTAGAACTTTACCAGTCTTTACACCAACTAGACTGGAATGTCCTGCAAAAATACAAAGTCCATGTCATTCTTATGCACATTAGAAAAGGTTAAAAACAGTTTCTGATAATTATATTCAAAAATGAAAATACATGAATAATGTCTGAAATTTAACTCCCACGTCATATGCATTGTCCCTTTACGCCGACATTTTACCCCTCGCTAAAATATTTGTCATAAGGGCCAAGTTCCGGCCAACCCATGGTAAAATCTTGATATATTGAAGCCCCATAAATTATTTCTTTAAAAAATATATGACACAGATGTAAATATGAGTTTTGCTTAGCTTTTTTTGCTGTTGAGCCATAAGTTGCAAATAAACCTAAGTTCCAATATAGCAGGTACATCTGACATATGTTTCTGTTAGAATATCAAAATCTAACTTATTACCAAATTTCATTGAAATAAAATAGTTGCTGATAATTGGACCTTAAATTAGGCTGTTAGTTTTCTGGTTTGAATTGTTTTACACTGTCATTGCTTGACCTTTTGTGGACTATGTGGTATGGGATTTGCTCATTGTTGAAGGCTGCACAGTGACCTATAGTTGTTAATTTCTTTGTGATTTGTCTCTTGTGCAGAGTTGTTTCATTTGCAATCATACCACATCTTCTTTTTAATACTTAACAGATTACTGTAGGATAGAATGGCCTATATTTTAGTGAACCCAAATGTACAGTTCTACTAGTTTCTATGGAAAATCTTTTGAACAAGTATATTGGTCTACCATGTAAAGTAGGTTGAATATGGCCCTAAACAAAACAAAACTAAACCATGATCGTGAGGAAAGGAAAGATATACAGAGGGACAGTGGTAAACCTATATGTACCAATTACTTTCATAGTTGAAACCTAAATAGTTATTTTGGACAAGTTTATTGATGTGTAAAGGTGACAGAAATAAATATCACACATGTTTTACATAATTTCCTTCTGACTTGATTTAGTTTATAAGCAACTCAGAAGCATTTACACATCAATAAACTCCTCAATTGCCATTTCTACATGTATAATATTGCTGATGTTGACTTGATACCTGTGTTACTGTTATATTGCCAACCAGAGCCTCTTGTTTGCCAACCAGCGTCAAAACTGCATTCCAATTCATTAGTTGGAGAAATAGCTTTTTCTTCTGCACTAGCAGTTTTGCAGGAATCAGATGCCTCATCAATAAGTGACAATGCTATGCATTTCTCCTTCTTTTTCAGTGTCTTAGGATCAGGTGGGGGTATGTTACATGTGCTGAGAAAATTCACAACATGATCAGGACCCATTCCAGAGTGCATCATTGCTGAAATCATTATAATTTACTATAATTATTAATTTTTACTACCTACATGTACATACTGCATATAGATATCTTTATCAATCAAATCAATTACAAATCAATAAAAGAGCAGGTGACAATTGATAGCACTATTACCTACTTGTCGCGAGCAGATAAAACTCAATATCATAATTCATTATGACTTTTTTAATGTTCAAGCAGAATTACAAAGAAAATACAACTTCCTTACTTAAAATCAATTTAAGCCCATACATAAAATAAATTATTGGTTGCTGTTTACTGCGTAACTAGTCATGCTAGTGAGGTTATGAAGATAGGATTTTTTTTCTGAAAGATGCCAAAAATCCTCTGAATTAAAAATAGTGTTCTAAAAATAGAATAAAGAATGTTGTCCTGGAAATGATGAAATATTTTTCTTAGTTTTACGTTAGACAAGTTTTTAATAAGAAAGAACTTTATATCATATGTACAGCCACTGCAGTTATTTTTAATAGCTACACTGTAAGCTTTGTTCAATTCAATTCAATAGTTTATTGGAAATAGCACAATAGAGGCGGCCGCATGATTAAAATACAGACAATTGTAAATGAAATAAAGATGCATGTAACAACAAGTCATTAGCCAATTTGATGCTTTATAGACATGTTAGAAATCATTGATGTAAGTAACACTGTAAATAATAAATTAGACTACACAGTACCAAAATTTCAACACCTCATACCCTTTTTATGGGTTTAAAAGAAACTACTTTAAAAACATTTACATGTCAGAATGATAAATGAAGTACAAAATATTAAAGCTTTTTGCACTTACCAAGAGCGACTTTTGAGTTAATATCAAATGCTCCTTTCTCATTCCGCTTGCCTGTAGATATCAGTTTCATACCAGAGCATATCTGACATACCACCTCCAAAAGACTACCTAAGCCGTACCTGTAAGATAAAAATTTGATATAGTTATTATAATGAACGGTAGCTTACATCATTTTGTTTTATCGGGAGGCCAAACTTAAAATATGTGTTGTTTCCCCTATCAGACAAAAAATATATTTACTGGGACTGGGTAGGTAAAAATAATAAACAAAAAACAAATATAATATATATAGCAACTAACAACTGATCCACTGAATTACAGGCTCCTGACTTGGTACAGACACATACAAAATGTGGCGAGGTTAAACATTAATCCAACTTGTGTCAAAAATATAAGAAGGCTATATATATAAGCTATTAATATGTGTGTGTTTTCTTCATAAAAAAAATATTCTGACCCCTAATTTGATGGAACCAATTATCATGATTATTGTAGTCTAGAAGATGATTTTTTTTTAATTTTGAATCCAGATTTCCTTATAAATACAAGTACATGTAGTGTTGAATTTTGAAGAAGAAAAAAAACTTAAGATTGATGGTTTTAAAACTAAAATAAAAAAAAATCTAGACAAAAAACCAAGTCCAAACCTCTTGAAAATTTTGGACAGCACCCCTCCTAGCAAATGCCTTTTAAAACTTCAACCCCCCCCCCCCACACACACCAATGTACATCCCAGACAGAAGATGTGTTGAAAGAAAAAGAAGAGAGGGTATACATTTGTTCATATTGGTTACATTTATAGAAAATGAACCATACTATTATATACACTCTCTCAGACTCTGTGTCATGTGTGTTACTAATAAATAGGTGATTCTTACCTTTTTTTTTTTATAGAATTCTAAAAATAGTATCTTTCTAACCTCAAAACTATCATTAAAGTTAATTATGCTATTGTGCATACACCTCAGTACTGAAAATGCCAAATTTATTTCTTGTCCCTTTTTATGTAGGGGTTTCATTTTGATGCAGTGCAGTGACAAGTATATAGTGTCAGAAAGTGAGAAACTAAACATTTATGTATCACAGCTATGTATATGTTTCATAGACAGTCCATTCTATAAGCTATATAACATGTCAGGAACTGAGGAATGTTTTATATCTAACTTGATTTTTCATAGCTTGCCTTAGTCCAAATAATTATGTATTTCCTACACAGTACAAGGGTTTAGATTGAGAGAGAAAAAATGTAATGATTTCTGACAGCAGGACATATTTGAAGATGAATTGCAATCATATTCTATTCCTACAAACTTCACATGGTCATGATGGTTTACATAGTTTTGTAAAAAATGAAGGGGTGCTGAAAATTATTGTTTACCTCATTTCACCAACTATATCCTTCAGATGGAGTGGGGTGTTGCATCTGTTGCAGAAGAGTTGTTCCGCTAGAACTTCCAACTCAACAACCCTCCTGCCTTCATTCCATGAGATGTTTTTACTCTGTCCGATATCAGTTGAAACCGTAACATTCGAGGCAATGTTTTCAACTAATACCGGTGTCTGTTCTTTTGTCGGTTCCGATGGCATTTCTCCCCTCGAACCGTAATTATGGTCTCCCCATTGAATCAAATCAGCACTCTCATTCAAAGAGTCCATCCTTTTTGATTTTTTAAATTTATCTTTCCTTATAAACCGACCGCGAACACGAAGGCGGTCGCGGTCGTCTGCCATTTTGTTGTTTATCTTGTCTACGGATTGCGTAAAAAAAGAATCGGAACCGATTTTAATTACGCAAAATGCACGTGCTATAATAGGTCATGTGATACCCGTCCGTCTCTACCTTAAACATTTTAAATTTGTTGTTTTCAAGGTAGTTAAAAATAAAGTTGAATGTGGATTTAAATTTTGTAGACATTTTTTATGCAGAATTCTTTCCCATATTAAAATTCCTGTTGGTTTATCATTTGTAAATTGACTTTGTAGGGACGTATATATTTCTTTATTGGTCGAGTCTGGTGAAATTTCATGTTTTAGTAGGATATTTAAGTTTACTGATTTCTTTATATTGACATCAGTTTTATCAGAACTTTCTTGTTTAAAAATATTTTGCCAGTGCTTTGGTATAGCATTTTTAAATATTGAAAATTCTCTAATCCAGTCTTATTTATTCTTAAGATTTTTTAATACAGTTTTTGATGAGATGTGTCCGTTTTCGTCTATTATATTATTGATGTACAAAATATAACTGCTAATCCAATTTAAAAAAAACCCAGACATTTTCCATTTTCTTTGATAAGAGTATTTCCCCATATAATTTGTTTTCTAACTTCAAGAAAGTTTTTAGGGGTGATAGTTTGACCTCCTTTTACTTCTATCCAAGTTTTAATTAATTGTTTATAGAATTCAGGCAAGGATTTATACTCTATTTTATTATAAAAATTTATTGTATTTATTTGGCTTTTTAACTATTTTGATCTGAGCGTCACTGATGAGTCTTATGTAGACGAAACGCACGTCTGGCGTAAAAAAATATAATCCTGGTACTTTTGATAACTATTTACACCATTTGGTCGATGCCACTGCTGGTGGACGTTTCGTCCCCGAGGGTATCACCAGCCCAGTAGTCAGCACTCCGGTGTTGACATGAATATCAATTAAATGGTCATTTTTATAAATTTTCTGTTTTCAAAACTTTGAATTTTTCGAAAAAACTAAGGATTTTCTTACCCCAGGAGTAGATTACCTTAGCCATATTTGGCACAACTTTTTGGAATTTTTGATCCTCAATGCTCTTCAACTTTGTATTTATTTGGCTTTTTAACTATTTTGATCTGAGCGTCACTGATGAGTTTTATGTAGACGAAACGCCCGTCTGGCGTAAAAAATTATAATCCTGGTACTTTTGATAACTAATTATTAAGCAAATTTACATTTGTTAAATTCATTCTGAATAAAAAAAAATTTAAAGATTCAAAAATAAAGCTTTAGTAAAGTCTAAAAATAAAATTGCACCATCTACATTAAATTTTTCAGAATAATCAATAATGTCTTGGATTTGTCTTATGTTAAAACCAATGTATCTGTTTTTTTATGTAACCTTTTTGATCAGAGTGAAAAAATTTTTGGTAGTACTGACTTTAGTCGTTGCGCTTAGGCATAAGCTAGTAATTTAACATCATAGTTTAATAATGTTTTAGGTCTATAGTTATCGAGGAAGAGGGGATCATTTTATTTAAACAAAAGAGATATGGCTCCAATTTTTTGGGAGTTTGTTAATTCTCCTTTTTTTATATCAATAGTTGAAAACTTGTTTTATGAAATCTTTAATCTGTTCCCAAAATTTTCTATAAAACTCCACGTTCAGTCCGTCCAGCCCTGAAGCCTTGTTTAATTTCATCTTAAATATAGCCTCTGTGCATTCCCTTATAGTAATTTTTCCCTTGCATGTATTACTTTCAGATTCATTTATTATTTTACTTTCTTTGTTTTACCTTTTCTGTATCAGGTTTTGTTGAAGTGTATAATTTAGTATAATAATTGACTTCCAAATTTAGTATTTTGTTTTGGTCATATGTTACTTGATTATTTTCATCATACAGTTGAGTTATATTTTTTTTTACTTTGTCGTGTTTTTTCTAGATCAAGAAAAAAAGATGTGTTTTTCTCCCCTTCTTCTAGCCATTTTACGCGTGATCTAATTTGATTTCCTGTAATCTTTAATTTTTCCATTATATAAACTTGCTAATTAATTGTTTTTCAATGTTTTCTTTTAGGTTGACTTTCTTATTTAGATAATTATCTCAATCAATTTCTTCAGATAAGGTTTTTAATGTATTTTCTAAAATTTCAATTGAATCTTTTTTTATATTCGCCTTTAATTTACAGTATTGGATGGTATAATCCCTTACCTCAACTTTAAAGTTATCCCATAAAATGTCTAGGTTGAGAGATGTTTCTGATTTTGAGATGAGACTTCTGAATCTGAATCTGGCACTGACGCAACACAAATATCAGTCAAACCCACCAATGATGAAGTATGTGCAAGTACAACGGCTACCGGACGGGAAGGTGAATCAGCTGCTGATTGTGAAGGTGTATCAACTACTGGATATGAAGATGACAACGGACAGTCCCAATCTATTATCAATCCAGTAGCTGATCCACAAAAACGGAAGAAAATTAAAAAAAAAAGAGCAGTAAAAAAACTAGTGAACTAAGTCAAGCTGAAATAACCATATTCATGTCTAGTAACAAACAAAGCACAAAAGAATCAACCAAAAAATCTCAAACTCCGTCAAAGCAACCTGTCAGTAATTCCTTTCTGAAGTCTCCAGTGACACCAACTGAGAAGCTTCACGACAAAGAGAGTGACTCTATTGCCAAGAGGTCCAAAACAACTGTTTCCTAATTATATACATACATGACTGTTTGTCTCTAATATTTAATTAACTGTGCATTTGTTTTCAGATATCGCAGATCAAATTTATTCGTTCTTTGTGTAATCATACGTTTTTTGATTGAGTTAAGTCTGCTAATTGATATTTTATCGTATGTTTTGATATGTTGTGATGTTATGCTATTGTTTCAGAAAAAGGGAGAAGGTTTGGGCCCATTAAAACGTTTAATCCCGCTGCAAATGTTTGCACCTGTCCTAAGTCAGGAATCTGATGTACAGTAGTTGTCGTTTGTTTATGTAATATATACGTGTTTCTCGTTTCTCGTTTTGTTTATATAGATTAGACCGTTGGTTTTCCCGTTTGAATGGTTTTACACTAGTAATTTTGGGGCCCTTTATAGCTTGTTGTTCGGTGTGAGCCAAGGCTCCGTGTTGAAGGCCGTACTTTAACCTATAATGGTTTAATTTTTAAATTGTTATTTGGATGGAGAGTTGTCTCATTGGCACTCACACCACATCTTCCTATATCTATGAAATTATTTTACCTGTGTTTGTATAAGAATTCA
The DNA here is from genome assembly GCF_036588685.1 of Mytilus trossulus. Lineage (NCBI taxonomy): Eukaryota > Metazoa > Mollusca > Bivalvia > Mytilida > Mytilidae > Mytilus > Mytilus trossulus. Next base: position 85,420,129 of record NC_086377.1, on the reverse strand, counting down.
AATCACAACAATATGAATATAATGATGTATAAATTAATATTTTATTATTAGTACACATGTATCACTTATCCACATTTCAAAAATCAGCTGACTATTTAACTATAAGTCTTTTTATTTTATTTCACTTAATTGTCAGTACACATCACAACAGCTAGAAGTTTATTACTTTTAAAGAAATTTACATTCCTTTGGGAATTATGTACATATTCTCACACCAAATAGTAAGCAGCATGCACAAAATCTCGGAATCTTTAAATCCTTTTCATATAATTGTTTGTGTATTTTTATTTCACGTGTTGCATAACTACACAAGTACTTTTACGTCACTTTCTTGTTATCAAATAACTCTTCAGAAACGTCCCAGCGTAATCGTAATAAATCCATCAATATGTTCAAGTTGATATTAGATTATCATCTGCGATTTCATACAACAAATTTCAACAGGATAAAGAACACCTACAAAAATCAAAACTAAACTAGAATACACCCGCGAAATCGCAGGCATTTAGAGCGTGGTTCAAAGTATGTAAAGTGTTGTAGGAAGAATTTTGACTGACTTGTGAATTTCAGGAAAAGTATCAGAAGTAATAGGTACTTGGGGACAGGAAAATGGTTTTTCTTTAACATTCCTTCTTTATTTGCAAAATTCCTATTTTTTTGTTTTCTATTAATTTCATTATAAACATACATGTAGTATATTATAAACATTCAAGTCAGGGGCCTGTAATTCAGTGGTTGTCGTTTGTTTATGTGTTTTATATTTGTTTTTCGTTCATTTTTTGTAAATAAATAAGGCTGTTAGTATTTTCATTTGAATAGTTTTACATTGTCATTTCGGGATTTTATATCAGACTATGCAGTATCGGCTTTGCATATTGTTGAAGGCCGTGAGGTGACTTTTAAATGTTAATTTCGGTGTCATTTTGGTCTCATGCGGAGTGCTGTCTCATTGGCATTCATACCTCATCTTCTTTTTTTGTAATGACTGGAGAATTTCAGAAAAGGTATCAAAAGTCATAGGTAATTTGGGACAGGATAATTGTTTATCTAGCCCGGCTCCTCCTTTTTCAACAAAAGAAATCCTTTTTTTTTTGTTAGTTCTCTATTAATTTTAATGACACATGGATAATTTTAGCGCTTATCTGTATATTATGAACATTCATTAAAGGGGGGTCGCACCGGGAGTGGTACTGATCCCGATATCCCGGTCTTAAGAACATGAAATCCCGAGGTTCCGAATTTAATATAAATTAAAAATCTCGACATCCTGGAATTCGAAAAAAGAAATCTCGGATCCCGAAATGGTCAATCCTGAAATTTCGATCTTAAAAACACCTGTTCCCGACGTCCCGAAAAGGTCCTGCTTCATTTATTACTTTGAATAAAGTGTATTTTCTTTTAAATTCAATTATCAGTTTAACAATCGATCCTCGGCGGTCATTGGCATATTATACAAACACTCTATTTAATTAACTCTGTGACCGCCGTGGATAGTAAACTTGAAAATGGTATCAGACAGAAAATACACTTTATTCCTAGTATATGTATTTGTTTCAAAGTATACAATAAGCGCAAGTCGGAGGTCTAATCATTATCTGTATTAAAATTTCATCCAATGACGGATATCAGACAGATAAAAAACACTTTATTGGCAGTATATATGTATGTTAAAAGTTAACCCGAATAATGTCAGTCGTTATATTCCGCTGATCTCCGTCTAATCTCCGATTGCTACATTAACCCCCTCGATAGGCTATAGGCCGCTAGAGGGCGCAGAATTATTCGAGTTAGTTAAAAGTATACAGAAAACGCAAACCGGAAGTCTAATCTGACTTAAAATTTCGTCCAATAACGGAAACATATCCGGACGCCTTTTTTCTCGTTTTTCTCCCAAAATAACTCAATCTGGATAATCATATGAATGGATGACAAATGCGATTATGCACTGTACATATAGGACACAAAGGCATGAAGAATGATTTATTGTGGAAAGAAGAGAAGCGACACCCAAAATGAGGTCTTCTCGTTTAATAGTATAGATACATTCAATTACTATAATTCACATAAAAACTTTGATACGTCATACAATATAAGCTTTTAAAACAAATAAACTAGTTTTAAGTTAGAGTATCAAGTGGCCAATAATACTATGCAACATTGGCTCTGTAAATATAATGTAAATAGAAGTCCAGTATATATTTTTATGTTATATTTAAAAATATTAAAAAAAATAGTTGTTTATTTTGTGTTTAGCTTAAAGCTATGTTTTTTTTCTTTCAACTATCTCTGTATATATTTTGCTATTGATTGTATTTTTATGTTTGTTTACAAACTTAATGAGTCTAAAATATTTTTTTTGGACACAGAGGAGTCTGTATCTGAAGTCGCATTGTTGACCCAAATCATGACCTATATATTGAGGTCAACAATTGAAATGTTGTGTTATGTTTACACATTTATAATCATGAGTATTATACATGTACATGTAATTGTACATATATGTAAATATAGAACGAATTTAATATTGATAATTTAAAAGATGTCATATAAAAAGAAAAATCCACAATGCAAGGATAAAGATAAAATCATAAAATCTAAATTATTGCTGATTTACAAGTTAAATATACTTTCAAACACAACAAAACTCTGTTATTATCTAACTTACCTTCCTAAATATTAACACAAAATGACATACAAAAACTGTACTGTAAATACTAACGGGTTACAAAAACCTGAAAAAAGAAATAGAATTATTGAATGGGCTAACCAACAAAAATGTGATATAGTATTCCTACAAGAAACGCATTTCACTCAAATTTTAGAACCAAAGCTAAAACAAGAATTCAAAGGTGAAGTTATCTTTAGTAACGGGTTAAGTAATGCAAGAGGGGTTACCATATGGATAAAAAGCAGATTAAACTTAAAGATTATTGACCAATATAAGGATTCTGAAGGTAGATTCATTTTAGTTAATATAGAAATAGATGACAATATATATACATTACTGAACCTATATGCACCTAATAATTGTAAAGTAAGAAACACTTTTTTTAAATCAGTAAAACAATTAATTGAAAATCACAGTATTGGCCAGTTAATAATTGGGGGCGACTTCAACGACTTTTTATCTAAAATTGACACAAAGAAAAAAGTAGGGAATAAAAAATTTGATAAACCAGTTCATAACCTTAAAATGTTTATTAAGAATCTTAAACTAACTGATGTCTGGAGAAGCAAAAACATAAATAAAACCCAATTTACCTGGAGAAGGAAAAACTTATCAGAATCTACAAGAATTGATTACTTTTTAGTAAGTGATGAAGTTAATAAAAATTGCATTACATGCGACATAAGACCAATAGTTCTACAACACACTGATCATTACGCGGTTTCATTAAAAATCAACATAAATAGAAACTCAAAAGGGCGAGGTTACTTGAAATTAAATAGCAGCATCCTGGATGATGAACAGTATCAAAAAATTATTTCCAAATTGATTGATAAATAATCACAGATTTTTAACAGGCGCAAAAAAACTGCCAAATCCCAAAATATATGCACTTTTCACGACTTCCAAGGGGCTTCTGATTTGTATACTCTTTTGTTATTTCATTTGTTATTTTTTCACCAACAGTATATTGTTCGGAAAACATCGTTGATGTTTTCTCAAAATTGTCAGCCTCTTGTCGCAAGGTCAATTCCTCTTTTCAGACACTCTTTGGATGTGTCCTTTTCTACATGAAGATACATCTCAACTACTATACGAGCTTTGATATTCTGCTGGTTAGTTAATGTACCAAGTAATGCTTCAAAGACAAATCTGGGTAAACAGTTTTCATCTCCGATTACTTTGACTGGAAACAAAAAGTGAAACCAGTCAGTAAAACATATTTTAGAATTACATTTTGTCAGTCTGCAGTAAGGTTATAGGCGATCATATCAATGGTTTTTGTCCATAAATAGTGTGTATTCTTTTTAAGTTAGGAGGTTCACATATTTCTATACATTTCGCCTGTAATTCATTGATTTTTTTTTTGGCTGGTTGGAGATACAGTAAACGATACGTTAAAAGGCCACTACGGTCGCAAGGCAAATATACAATATCCATGCTAAGTTATGCATGTATGTCTTGCGCTTTATATTTCAGTTTTACATTCAAGGTTTGTTGTGTTTGCTAAACAAATCCCGCTCGTCGATTGGATCAGAAATAGTATTATCCTTACCGAAATCTTCATAATGTGATATTGTTTTTTTTGTATTGTCCCCTATGTATGGTGGCTGGATGCGGCCATTTCGCGTTTTCGGAAGTCATCTTCTAAAGCATGCGCATAAATACAGAACCCAGACCAAATTGGAGCTTTTTCAAACAGGTGAATATTTATTTGAGTTTTGACTCTTACTGTGAAATGAACTGAATATGGTTGTGCACATTTTATATATAATATTCATAACGAAAGATGCAAGCGTTTACAAGGTCATTTGTGTAATATTTCTTCGTTTGAAACACATTTTTTTTTATAGCAAACTGAACCATTGTAACCTAATTCTCCCTGCATGTAACCATTGTAACCAGATTCCCCATGTATGTAAAAATTGTAACCCGACTTTCCCATGTATGTAACCACTGTAACCTGATTCTCCATGCGTGTAACCATTGTAACCTGATTCTCCATGCATGTAACCATTGTAACCAGATTCCACATGTATGTAACCATTGTAACCTAATTCCCCATGCATGTAACCATTGTAACCTGATTCCCCCATGTATGTAACCATTGTAACCTAATTCTCCATGCGTGTAACCCTTGTAACCTGAATCCCCATGTATGTAACCATTGTAACCTGATTCTCCATGCCTGTAACCATTGTATTCTGATTTTCCCATGTATGTAACCATTGTAACCAGATTCCCCATGCATGTAACCATTGTAACCTGATTCTCCATGCCTGTAACCATTGTAACCCGACTTTCCCATGTATGTAACCACTGTAACCTGAATTCCCCATGCATGTCACCATTGTAACCTGATTTTCCATGTATGTAACCATTGTAACCTGATTTCCCATGCATGTAACCATTCTAACCCTACTTTCCCATGTGTGTAACCATTGTAACCAGATTCCCCATGCATGTAACCATTGTAACCTGATTTTCCATGTATGTAACCATTGTAACCTGATTTCCCATGCATGTAACCATTGTAACCCTACTTTCCCATGTGTGTAACCATTGTAACCAGATTCTCCATGCATGTAACCATTGTAACCCGACTTTCCCATGTATGTAACCATTGTCACGTGATTCTCCATGCATGTAACCTGTCTTTCTCATGCATGTAACCATTGTAACCCGATTCTACATGCATGTAACCATTGTTACCCAACTTTCCCATGTGTGTAACCATTGTAATTGATTTCTCCATGCATGTTGCACTGTGACCAAATTCTGCATGTATGTAACCAGTGTAACCTGATTTCCCATGCATGTAACCATTGTAACCAGACTTTCACAGGCTGGTTACAAATTTTAACTGGATTCCCCATGGACGGCCATTCATGTACAGTTTGCAACAGATAAAGCCACCATAGCATATCATTTACTAAAGGTCCATGTGTGTAACCAATGTAACCATTGCTTCAATGGGGGTAACAAAACAAGATACCTATATTCGGGTGCACATTTTGTGCCATATCTATTTTCGCAAGTACGATTGATGAAATGCAGATGAACATCAAAGGTATTTTCTGTTAGCATTCTCTCCAAGCAGTGCACTTTATTTTAAAGGTGAACTCCCGAACATACCAAACACTGATTTCCTGAAATTATGGAGCAGTTGAGGTTGTACAGTGTATACGAATTCATAACGCTAATGCTTTTCTTCAATTTGTCATCACGGAGCAAATATGTCTTCATCTTCATCGTTGTGCCAGAATCATTGGATAAATAGTTCTCGAAATTTGTACCACAAAAGTTGGGATTCTTATTTTCTCTTGTGGCAATCATAGAGATTCATAAGCCATAGATCCTAAGATATTACTCTGAAGAAAATGTTTATAAGAAAAAAGTCCATACTATCCTTTTTAAACACAGTTATGCATAGATATTATTTCAGCAAAGAATCAAAATTTACATGGCAGTTCCCTACGAGAATGTATGTGATATACATTAAAAAACAAAAATATTACAGTGACTGAATTGCTACTATGCACATCACATCAAAAATATTTTATGATGTAAAATTAGAATAAGCGCTCATCCATTAAGGATTGAGACTGATATATACGCCAAACTTTATGTGAATAGGACACTCAGAAAATGTTTATACTGTACTTTAAATAAAGTTGAAGATGAGATACACTTTGTAGCTGAATGTCCACTATATATTGATAACAGAAATGATTTTTTTACTGAAATATCTCTAAATTGTAATAATTTTCAATCGTTAGACAATTTTTCAAAGTTTTTATGGCTATTTACACAAGAAAATTTAAATGTGTATAAATGTTTAGGAAAGTATTTATCTAAAAATCTAGAGATAAGGAGAAGTTCAAAAATAATGAATACAAATTAGCCACAAATATACATATTTTGAGTGGTATATGATTTTAAATGGTATATTTTAAAGATCTAAAATGTATTGTCTGGTTCTGTCCTGGCCTTTTATAGCAGTTTTTTAATAGTACTAAACAATATTGTTTTCTTATATTATATGTCTCTAATTTATGTCTAATCATATGTACTTGTATGTAATGTCATGAAAGCTCTTTATAGGGCCCTTTAATTGGAAATAAAATATTCTTAATTCTTATTCTTATTCTGTACGTCACCGAATCTCCTTATATGGACATTCGCTTTGATAGTTGTTGTATTTCTTTGTTTCATCTTGCTCGACTTTTTGAATGTAGTGTTCTGTTAACATTTGAAGTGAATTTAATTCAATCACCATTTTTACAACACATCGTAATGTTTTGGCAAGTACGATCGGTACGTCTAAACACCGCTCAGGACCTCCTGAGTGCACTCAGGACATACAAAGTGCACCCAGGACATGAAATCTATGTTTAAGTGGGTTGTGAAGTTATGCATTTGATAGATAATTTAATTCGTCATCTCATAGTTTTGATTTCGATAAAATCAATTTTATATTTAAGAAGTTATTTGAGTTTTCACTTGCACGCGCCGTTTTTATGAAATATGTCAGGCATGACCGATGATTATATTGAATACCAATTATCATGTTTCAACCATATTTTGAACCATATTTTGGGGTATTTAAGTGACACAAATCTACCAGTAAGAAGAAATCCACATCAAAGTACTAATGAGTTTGGATTAAAATTGTTAAATCTGTGTAGAAGCACTGGTCTACGTATTTTGAACGGTCGGCATAAGGATGGCTTAGCTAATGACTATACATTTTGTGGTTCCCGGGGAATGAGTGTTGTAGACTACTTATTGGCTCCATATGACTTTTTACACATTATAGATCAGTTTATTGTTTGTAACTTCACTTCTTTTAGTGACCATGCGCCTTTACATGTTCGCTTGCGGTGCATATTGAACGATTCACAAGAGCCTAAGCGTAACAGTGGTACGTCAAACAACTCATATGATAGTTACCGATGGAAGGAAGAGCTAAAAGATCAGTGTTATGAGTCTTTAACTTTAAACAGTGGTTCACTTAGCCAGATAGTATTTTCTGATATTGAAAAATCCCAAGATGGTATTGACAATTATGTTGAATCGTTTACTTCCAATTTGATGAACATTATTTCACCATTCTTTTGTAATTCACATAGTTCAAATAATATTTGTGACCGTACCCGTAGTAAGACGACCCGATATAAAGATGACAAACCATGGTTTAACTACGAGTGCAAAAGACTTCGATCTATCTATACTAGTTCTTTGTATACATTTAATAGAGACAAAAATGTTGAAATCATCAAATATTAATTATGTCTAAAAGACAATACAAGCGTTTAGAAAATAAACTAAAACGAAAATATAAGCGTCAAGAGGGTGATATGATAGCTACATTGCGTAAAAGCGACCCAAAGAAATATAAACTTTTTCAAAAGAAGAGAGCCAAAAATTCTGATGTGTCACTTTCTGAATTCTTCGAACATTTTAGAAATGTGGTCACAAATGATGGTATTGATGTGACAGTCGAAACTCCAGAGACCGTTTCCGACACAACATATGATGAACTTGATCAAATTATTACACAAGATGAAATTTTGAAGTGTATTTCTAACCTTAAACGTGGCAAAAGTCATGGTATTGATGGTACATTTAACGAGTTATTCATTGAATTTAAGGATATTCTGCTACCGTTCCTAGAGGAAATATTCAACAAGATATTAGCATCAGGACATTTTCCGAAATCTTGGGCACTCGCAGTGTTAATTCCTGTTTTTAAAAAAGGCGACTCGTCCGATCCATCGAACTATCGTGGAATCAGTTTAGTCAGCGAAACTATTTACATCTATTATAAATTCAAGACTAATTAAATGGTCTGAGAATAATGATATTATTACAGATGCGCAATTTGGATTTCGCCCGGGTAGCAGCACTGTTGATGCAATTTATTCTTTGTTGACACTCGTTCAGAAAGCACTTTTCAAGAAAAAACGTTTATATTGCTGTTTCGTTGACTACAAACAGGCATTTGACTCCGTAACCAGACTTAACTTATGGTTGAAACTATCAAGAGTTGGTATAACAGGCAAATTACTTTCTGTTTTAAAATCAATGTATTCTACGTTAAAAGTATGTGTGAAAGTTGATGGTTTTTATTCTGAGCAGTTTACAAGTTCAGTTGGTCTTATGCAAGGGGAAGTTCTTTCTCCTATACTTTTTTCGTTATATGTAAATGACTTTGAAATGGAATTTCTACGTAATAGTAATATACCATATGAAGTGCAAGACTTGTCATTACTTTTACTTATGTATGCTGATGATATGATTTTAGTTTCTGATTCAGTTAATGACTTGCAAGATATGTTAGACACATTATTATTATATACTTGTAAATGGGGTTTGACTGTAAACATTGCCAAAACAAAAATTATGGTATTTAGAAACGAAGGTTTTGTAAAAGACGAAGAAATTTGGTATTATGATGGCAATGCTATTGACATAGTGGATGAATTTTGTTATCTTTGTGTACTGTTAAATTTTAACGGTAAATTTGTTAAAGCTCAAAAACATTTAGCTGAGCAAAGTAGAAAAGCTGTTTTTGGTTTAAAGTCGAAGGTTTCGTCATTGTATTTAAATGTTTTTACATATTTGAATTTATTTGATACTTATATTAGCAGTATTTTATGTTATGGTTGTGAAATATGGGGCTTCCATAAAGCTCCAAATATTGAAAAAATACAACTTGATTTTTGCAAAAACATATTAGGTGTCAAACAATGTACAACAAATGTTATGGTTTATTTTGAATTGGGTAGATATCCTTTGATATATTTTAGAATGTACAACATAGTGAAGTACTGGTTCAAATTATTATCCACAAGCAATTGTATTCTTAAAAACTGCTACAGGGAACAACTGTATCATTTCTGTAATATTAGAAGCAGTTGGATTTATCAACTACAACAATTATTATTTAACTTGGGTTTAAATGAGATCTGGTATAACCAAGACAATTTGATTATTGATACACATTTATTATTATTTGTAAAAACAAGGATATATGATCAAGCAAAACAGACTTTGAATGATCAACTGAACGTTTCATCTAAGTGTTATTTATATAAATATATTGTCAATAATGTATGTTTACAGAATTATCTAACTAAACATATGAATTTTAGAGTGTATTTAACTCGCCTTAGATTGTCATCTCATAATTTGTTTGTTGAAGTAGGCCGTAATCATGGAGTAAATAGGTTAGATAGAAAATGTACTCTTTGTAATTTGAATATCACTGAAGATGAATTCCATTTTGTTTTACAATGTGAAAGCTATAGAGACTTAAAGAGACAGTTTATTAAACCTTATTATTATAGACGTCCATCGTCGTTCAAATTAGTGCAACTTCTCAGCACTGAAAATGTAAAAGATTTGCGTAATTTGTGTAAATTCTTGTTTAATGCACATAATCATAGGACCAAACTGTTATTGGTCAATACTTGATATTTATTTGCTTCTCTGATGTATTATGTTATGTTGTGTTATAGAAATGTATTTGTATTTATTGCACTGATAAGCATAATGTGGTTAAAGTAATAAAGAATTGAATTGAATGTTGATTAGGTCGTTTGATCTTTTATAATAAGAAGTGATTACTGATGGATCTTACCTCATACATGTAAGCTTGACAAACAAACAAAACCAAGATGCCTTTTGAAAAATATAGAAAAAAGAAGATATATTGTTTTGGAAAAAAATGTTAAATAAACTTTTCGTTTTGTTTGTAATAATTGAAGCCAGTTGAGAAATATGAGAAATCTACATAAAGTTGGGAAATATTTATTCAACTCATCTCATTTGAAAACGTTCAACAATATAGATAAAATTTATTGCAAAATGTGGCGTCCTTGGGGATCAAACCCCCGTTTCAACTACGAGGAGTGTTTCCAGAGATTGAGCAAGGTATATTAATTTAATAGATAAAAATATATCGTAAACATTTTCCTTGTAAAGATTTTCGAATTTTATAAAAAAAAAAATCAATACTGAAAGGTGTTGTTATATTCTTAATTCAAAAATCAAGATGAATAATTCTTTCGTATTTTCATATCTCTAGATATACTACAATAGATCTTAATGGTATTGTTCCATAGTGAAAAAAAAGAATATATTATTTACTTTTTAGCTTACAGTTAATCACAAAAAGTGGCGTTTATTTATTTTTTTTATTAAATTTCGTTCAATATACGGCAAAGTTTTAGTTTTATTCTTTAATAGTTCAAAAATAAAGATGAATAATTCTTTCGTATTTTCATATCTCTAGATATACTACAATAGATTTTAATTGCACTGTTCCAGAGTAAAAAAAAAGAATAAAAGAATATGTGATACACCTTTTTATATATTTAATATTTATATATATATGTATGTGTGTGTGTGTGTTTTTTCTCTAATTTCTTGTCGTTAAGATTCAATCAAAATTTTGTAAGATTTATTCCCCTATTGAAACTCGTTCTTGTCCAGTAATAAATTCCTGAAACGAGGTTAAAAAGTGAAATAAATTTACTTTTCATGAAGTTAATTAGTTTTGTATATAGAGCCCGTTTTTAAGTATAGAAACCGTACTGACCAAAATATTTTTTTCAAACAATAAGAATCTCATTTCAGCAGACATGTTGACTGTTGGTAACTCCAGAACTTAAAAAAAAACTACTGACATGAATGCTCAACACTTCTATGTCTTTATTTTATGGAAATATTTATCTTAATGTGGGTAATACCTGCAAATTGTATGGCCTCGCGTAAAGCCAAGTGAGAAGATCCCTTGCCTCTGTAAATTAAGAAAAATCTAAAGAAAAAAAGGTAAATGGAGATTGGTTTTTTAAAGTTCCTCGTCATCATACTGATAATTTTTCTTTATGTTTTTTTCCTGTGATTATCTGCCAAATGTCGGGTGTCCAAGTAATGTTCCGGCTTCGTTTGTGTTATTTTTTCTTGATATAAATCATCCGCATCTTTAAATGCAGAGCTGTCGGGGTCAGTAGAAAAAATGTTTTGCCTCATTTTCATCTGCATTTAAATCCGCCAGGGCCTCATTGGCCCAGGAATATTAATTGCCGGTGCTTACTAGTATTAGAAAGGTCAAAGTTGAGCTGCAGTTTTCTGTACACTTCAAAATTTCCAATGGGTGTCTGGAGCACAGTTTATTTTTTGCAACAACATTATATACCACTTTGGTTGCAGGCTGGAATGGTGTACGACCAACACCAGAATACAGGTTATTGTATGCACCGTCTCCTTGAAGGCTTACGACGGATGCATTTTCTGCACCTTTTTGATATTAACTGATCGTTTACGCAGTCTTTTCATGTCACTCTTATTTATTTCTATTGGATTGGGCAGCACTTTTTTGTAGAGCCTTTGCAGATGTAGCGACACAGTTAGTTCCTAAGACGATTTTTCTAAAGCTTGTTGTCGAAAAAGGAGTTTGAGCTAATGCAGCTTGAGCACCTGTATTCATTTAAGCAGGTTTTCCACTCTTTTTTCCTGTCTGAACCTCCTCATAAAGTTTATATTTCTTACTGGTAACTAATTAAATGTGCCATATCAAATACAAAACATGAGTTAAATCAATATCTGTTAGCAAAACAGCAGTAATCCTTGTAACATGGGTGAAATCTGTATGCATGCTGATGTTGCGCTGAATTGCACTTGTCGGGAGTCATTCTAAAAGGATACATTTAATAATATAACATTATTCCTAGTAACACTTTTCTTTGCTGATCCTAAAGGCACAAGTTCTTTGTCATGTGTTTGTAACTTTCCACTAGTCTTCTTCATTCTCTGTGTTTTTATTAATCCGTCCTCAGTTTGGTATTTGCTGAAAGTCCCAGGTTTGGAATTTTTATAGGCCATAGCCTCTACTTTGTCCTTCATACGCTTTACTCCAAACATGTCTTCCTCGTTCCCAGAGCTGCAGCTACTTATATGGTCTCCTTCTATCATTACAGAACATAAAAGTCAGAACAACTTTACTCAGATAGGAGTGAAATATAGATGGGAGAATACATCAAGAGACAAAATGATTGAAGTCCTTGGGGAAAATTTTATTAAACAACAAATTAGAGATTTTGAAGACTCACAGTTTGAACAAACTTTTCAGGAATTGACAAGGCAACTTCTGATATAAAAAAATATTTTTGAGAGCCTAGCAAATAAATCATGTAAAATTATAAGATATAAAAAAGTTAAACAAAAAATACTGAACATAATTCCACCTTATGTAATAATGCTGTATATATTTGTTTAGGGGCCAGCTGAAGGACGCCTCCGGGTGCGGGAATTTCTCGCTACATTGAAGACCTGTTGGTGACCTTCTGCTGTTGTTTTTTATTTTGGTCGGATTGTTGTCTCTTTGACACATTCCCCATTTCCATTCTCAATTGTATTTTGATAGGATGAGAACCATGGTATTTTTTACCAATTTCTATGAATTGAGATTTTCTTTTCTCTGTCGGGGTATTTGTCATTATCAATTTGTCAATTTTTTTTGTTATGCACATAGAATAAGCAAGAGACGATAATACATAGTTACAAACAAAAGTAGCTTCATTACATGAGTGAATACTAACATTACTTGTATTAACTAAGAGCTGAAGAGAAGAGACATATTCTAAGGTAGCATGTGCATTGTAATTATTACCAGTTACAGATTTATATATATTTTCTTGGGAATATGAAGATAAATTTGGCAGCTGTTTTTTTTTTTAAAAGGACTTTAGCATCAATAAAGCCATTTATAAGTTTAACAAAGTCAGAAACCTTTTCATTGTTTTCCAATGCATTGAACAAAAGAGGACAATCAAACACTTTAATGTTATGTCCAGCAAGGAAAAATGGTCTGGGAATCCTTCAATTGCACAGGATACACTGGATGAGATGACATCTTTGCCATGGTGATACATTCTGTTGCCTGCAATTGATAGGCCTGTTATATCTGATGCCCCTTTGGAAATAGGCTGTTTTGGAAAGACATAGGTGCTCCATTTTTTGTCCCTTTATACTGCTGCCATTTGTGTGATGTGGTATCACATTACCAGTTCCCATTCTTAATCTATTTATATTAATAACGTTAAATGTGGATAATTACTACTTACACATTCACATCTGCTGGTGTCACATTTATCTCCATTTGCTCAAGCATTTCCTTCTGCTCTCTTGCTAAATTTCTGCCACTGCCGACACCAAAATTGAAAGTATCTTTCTCCGGTGTCAGCAGAATGACTTCTTGGTCTGGAGTCAACTCAGCCATAGTTGGCAGCTTCCTCCTATGGCTGTATGGTGGTGTATCTGTAATTGGGATGCCGTTTCATCATTTCCCCATAGCCACGCGATTTGATCCCTGTGCTCTCCTTTCTGTTAATGAGGAAGAGGGTATCAACTGGCTCGTAGACTTGTTCTTTTTCTAACTTGGTGGCAGATTTCTGTAGATTTTTAACAATTCTGCTTTTGGGCTATTGAAGGGCATTTATTTTGCAATTTCTCTCTTGGTACTTATTAACATATATTCTCTTCTCCCCTGGTTTTAATTTCTCATATCTTCTCTCTATAACTGAAAAAAGTAGAAATAAACAATTGAAATTACAAACATATACTGAACCAGATGCTCCGCAGGGCGTAGCTTTATACGACCGCAGAGGTTGAACCCTGAACGGTTGGGGCAAGTATGGACACAACATTCAAGCTGGATTCCGCTCTAAATTTGGATTGTGATTAAATAGTTGACACAGCATAGGTTTCTGACACAGAATGAATGTATTCAAATGAACTTAAAATTTAGAGCAATTCACTATGCTGTTGAATATTAATCCTCTCAAAAAAATGTTTGAAGAAATTTTCTTTTTATTTATGAAATTTCAAATGAGAAAAATTTAACCCAATTTTTTATTCACATCCCCCTTTCCCTTATTCCAAAACTAATTTCAATTAAAATATTCTAATGGAGTTTGCAACAATTACTACTCATTTAAATACATGATGTAAAAAACTGCTTGTTATCACTGAATGGTAAAGATTATTTAAATTTATCAGTTGGTAGTAAAAAGTGAATATACATTGTATATTGTATATAACAAAGATTTAAGTTGATTCTGGACAAAGAAAGATAACTCCAATTAAAAAAATTCTTGCAGATATTTCTTGCTTACTATACTGGACAAAGAAAGATAACTCTTAATTAAAAAAAAAATTGCTATTTCACAATAATGTGAAATTAGATATTTCTTGCCATTGCACAATACTGTGCAATTGAAAAGACTTGCTATTGCACAATACTTAATATAATAATTTTAGATCCTGATTTGGACCAACTTGAAAACTGGGCCCATAATCAAAAATCTAAGTACATGTTTAGATTCAGCATATCAAAGAGGCCCAAGAATTTAATTTTTGTTAATATCAAACTTAGTTTAATTTTGGACCCTTTGCACTTTAATTTAGACCAATTTTAAAACTGGACCAACAATTAAGAATCTACATACACAGTTAGATTTGGCATATCAAAGAACCCCAATTATTCAATTTTTGATGAAATCAAACAATGTTTAATGTTGGACCCGATTTGGGCCAATAATAAAAAAATCTAAGTACATTTTTAGATTCAGCATATCAAAGAACCCCAAGGTTTCAATTTTTGTTAAAATCAAACTAAGTTTAATTTTGGACCCTTTGGACCTTAATGTAGACCAATTTGGAAACGGGACCAAAAATTAAGAATCTACATACACAGTTAGATTCGGCATATTAAAGAACCCCAATTATTCAATTTTGATGAAATCAAACAAAGTTTAATTTTGGACCCTTTGGGCCCCTTTTTCCTTAACTGTTAGGACCAAAACTTCCAAAATCAATACCAACCTTCCTTTTATAGTCATAAACCTTGTGTTTAAATTTCATAGATTTCTATTTACTTATACTAACGCTATGGTGCGAAAACCAAGAAAAATGCTTATTTGGGTCCCTTTTTGGCCCCTAATTCCTAAACTGTTGGGACCGAAACTCCCAAAATCAATACCAACCTTCCTTTTGTGGTCATAAACATTGTGTTTAAATTTCATTGATTTCTATTTACTTTAACTAAAGTTATTGTGCGAAAACCAAGAATAATGCTTATTTGGGCCCTTTTTTGGCCCCTAATTCCTAAACTGTTGAAAATAAAAACTCCCAAAATCAATCCCAACCTTTATTTTGTGGTTATAAACCTTGTGTCAAAATTTCATAGATTTCTATTAACTTAAACTAAAGTTATAGTGCGAAAACCAAGAAAATGCTTATTTGGGCCCTTTTTGGCCCCTAATTCCTAAAATGTTGGGAATAAAACTCCCAAAATCAATACCAGCCTTCCTTTTATGGTCATAAACCTTGTGTTAAAATTTCATAGATTTCTATTCACTTTTACTAAAGTTAGAGTGCGAAAACTAAAAGTATTCGGACGACGACGACGACGACGCCAACGTGATAGCAATATACGACGAAAATTTTTTCAAAATTTGCGGTCGTATAAAAATCTAGGAATAAGGTTTAAGGACTTACAATAATTTCATAAAGAAAAAAAAAACAAATTTTTTTTTAATCTGTTTGCTTATTTTATGTTAAAGGTTAGTCATGTAAGGTGTTACCCAATACTGGTTATATAGCAGTTTGACGAACATCAATTATGTTCATTTAAAAGCTTAAGATTCCCTTAACAAAACAACGTAATTAACACCTTTAGCTGACTTTGCAGAGTTATTTCACTGTAGTGTTAGGTACCAACATAAGGGATATGACGTGCACAGAGTAAAGTAAATCATATGTTTGCACACATACGTGTTGATGAAAAATTGATTTTCTGATTTTTGTTCATAAATTTAGTTCCATACAACCTTATAAATCTGAGAGCTCAAATTGTATACATACATGTACAAGCTGTATGTATGATAATATCGGATGATACAAATCAAAGTCGGGTCTCACCTCTCAAGCATACTAAATAAAAGCAATGTATTTAATCCTGAAGATCATAATAAATAAGTTATATATGTCTAGTAGATTAATTATTAACTTAACCTCTCATTTCTGTTTCACAGATGGTTTTATTTGTTCCATGAATTTCAATAGTTAAAAATATCCAGAATTAGATTTTACCTTGCTTTTATTGAAAATCTAAATTAACTAGAGCCTCTAAGGAGCCTGTGTCGGTCACCTTGTTATTATGTGCACATAGAACAAAGGACACAGATGGATTCATGAAATTGTGTTTTGCCAATTGGTGATGTGTTTATTAATCTTACTTTACTGATAAGCGCCATCAAGTACCGAATATATATGTAGGTATATTTGCCTGAGGTAAATAACAATTTACACATGAACATTATATGCATCTCTTATTTAATTGTCATTTTTATTTGATGATATAATTTTTATTTGGAATTATTCATCATTGCTTCGAAAAATGGAAAATCAGCTTTCATTGCTGATTCAAATAATGCTAGCAAAAAATCAAAAGAGGAACCTTTAGCAGAATTTAATGTGATTGGAGTAAATGCTACAGCCTCGTTTAGGGGTTTAGTATCATACCATCACCACATAAATGAGAAGAACATTACCCGTGTCACAAAATGTTCATGCGCTTGAAAGTTATGAGAAAACTAGGAAATACAAGTAAAAGGAAAACTGGGGAGAAATGGTCTAACCAAAAACAGAAAGTTCTCAAATCACTGACTTTATCTGAAGAAGAAATAACAAGAACAACAAGTGACAGAGGCAGTTTACAGGAAATTAATTATAAACAAAAGCCTGGTGCTAATTCATGTTAGTGATAACGTGTTTCATTTTTTTTACTGATCGACATATTCAGGTACAATCCCCATTGGCAGATAGTAATTTGCATTTAAATATAGATAATATACATCTGAAATGTAAAAATTGTATATTGCAAAACAATGTACTTATTCAAAAATGGATTTGAACTATTTGAATATCAAGATGATGATGATGAAAATGAAATCTTTCTTATTCTTATGCTTTTTGAACTGTTTGAAGTAATTTCAGAACACTTTCTACGCATTCCATTGGCTGATGCAATACCTAAATTTAAAGAGGCAATACCAAGAACCAAAAAACAAGCTTTGCGTAGTAAAATACAAGTTTTATCCGAAAGAACTGAAGAGGCTGGAAAAAACAAGGATGAGTACGTTGAAAAATGAAATTGCTTCGTCAAATATTTTTATTTGTGGATAATGAAAAAAAGTTATGTTCAGTGGAACCAGAATGCACAAAAGATCACAGCATTGGATGTGATTCTTGTAACAACTAGTTTCATTAATCCTGCATTGGAATAAAGGGTACTGAAAAATTTCTTCAATCTACTTGGAAATGTATCAGCTGTAGAAAGGAGAAAGGAAAAGGAAAAAGCGGTACCAAATCAAGATAAGTGTTGATGCTTAAAAATTTTGACTATAAATTTACACTAAGGATATTATAATAGCATATATACCTAATCTTTAATGACTAGTACAAGATGAAAAGAGTCCTTTTAAAAAAGTTAACTGAGGATAATGACAAAAGATATAATGAGGAACTAAAGTATGTAATTTATACCTCCTTGGTACCTTTCGATGAACGTTTTAAGAAAAAGGACGAGACGTTTGCCATACCTCTGGTTCGTCAACTTTCAGCTGAGACACTGGTGACGTTTTACAAAGTCCGAGTAGGAGCTGCAAGCTCTTGAATACCGAATAAGTTGGGAAATGTATATTCCATATGGAGGTGAAGTTGATATATTGCTACTAAGGTAGGGGAAATTGATAATTTAAAAAATAAAATCGTCTCGTTTGTCATAGATTCTGGTACTGCGCCGACTGTTCATGTCAAATTCAAGGTATAAGTATAAAAATGAGGTGGAGGAAGCTGTGTCTGTTGTCTCTTTCAATTTCTAGTTCTTGTGGATATATAAATCGAACTCTATCCAAAAGGATTTATCTAATCGTTGCTCCAATCCACCGCCTATTTCAATTCCTACTTCACGAAACAGTGCTGTACAGTCGACAAGTATGGAAAAAGGCTTCCCTAGAGACGATAAAATCATTGCTACGAATCGACTCACTTTTGCTGTTCCAGAGGATTTTATACAAGATCTTAATATAAACTACTCCTCCCTTGTAGGAAGAGGAGCCTTCGGAACCGTCTATAAAGGGAAGTGGACCGGATTGGAAGTAGCAATACAAACAATACAATGCTTCGTACGGTGGAAAAGGAAATTTACATAAACTCCAAATTACGTCATCTGAACATTATTAAATTTTTGGCTGTTGCTCGAACCGACAATACCATTTATCTCGTATATGAATTTATTATGGGATGCAATATGGAGGTTGCAATTTTCAGTGAAGAAATGGATATCAAAGCTGAGGGCAAACTATATATCATGAAACAAGTGGTCCAAGCTGTATTATATATGCACTCTTTGGAACTCGTGGTTCTCCATCACGATATTAAACCGGGTAATATATTAATTAGAAAAGGTTGCTTATCAACATAGGTTTGATTGATTGATTGATTGTTGGTTGCTTAACGTCCAGTGGCAAATATGTCATGCATATTCAGGACGAGAACAAGTTCACAATAAATACAATAGGTAGGTAGATACAAAAGAGGCCATCTGGGATAATGGTCAAGGAAATTTGGACTGCCACTAGAAAATGAGGGTATATGGATAGGGACAGAAATTTTGCCTTGCAACAGGCCACCTACGGACCCCTCAAAGAGTTGTTGCAAGGTTTCTTAACGTGCAAAGAGCGTGGCACTCTCTTTACACGAGGCATCGGATTAAACGTCCCCCTTCTGACCGGACGTGACTGCGAACTTGATAGATCCCGCACAGCCAAACGGACGCCCCAAGCGTTTTACTGCCGGTCGGGAGAAGACCAAATGACCATATTTCTATACCCCAGTCACCCTTTGGGGGTAACAAAGGTTTGTGACATGGGTATAAGCAGATTGAAGTATGTTGGTGCAGCCACGACAACAGCAGTAGGCAGTACTTGTGGATCCCCGGCATACATGGCACCAGAATGTTTGATCCGGCAGGGGAACACATCCCAGTCAACAGACATATGGTCACTGGGTGTAACTTTTATAGAGTTTTTCACCGAAAAATATGCATGGTCGGTTGATGATGAGCTAGATCCTGTTGCAGCCATTAAAGATATGATGAGACGAGAAGTGTCACCAGTAGCTCAAGGTTCAGATATACCAGAAAATGTCATGGTTGTATTAAACAAATGCGTTCATTTTGCAATGCACTACGACCAACTACCGCAAGAATACTGCAGGAATTATCGTAGACATGGCAGATAGAGGACAAGAAAAATTTACACTGTGTACTCAATCTGCTTGATTTTGAATTTAGTTTTCGTAAATGACCAGCTGGTGTCTGTCATAACCACAATTTGCATCTTAGTATTAGGCATAAACATTAACTGTTTGTTTAGGACTTTAAATGTACTGCTAACCGTAGTTTCCTTTAGCAGACTTATTAAAGTAAGGACAGATGTGCATATCTTGTATGTCATGTGAAAAAATATGCATGTAAGTAAAGAT
The DNA here is from genome assembly GCF_036588685.1 of Mytilus trossulus. NCBI lineage: Eukaryota > Metazoa > Mollusca > Bivalvia > Mytilida > Mytilidae > Mytilus > Mytilus trossulus. Next base: position 85,399,845 of record NC_086377.1, on the reverse strand, counting down.
ACATGTAGTTTTGAACATTTTGTTTTGCGTGAACCCACATTAACGAGTTAATGAAGTGTCAATAGGCCATTCATAATTCTTTCATGAATTTCGGAATTACTCATAGTTTTTTGTTTGTTTGTTTGTTAGTAAACCATTCGGAGTGAAACTCGGAATGCATCAGTTTTCTTTAATTATATAAAGATACAGTGTAACCCCGCCTACTTAACGCGTATCAGGTTACGCACTATAGTTGGCATTAATTGCCAAAAAAAGTATATCCACAGTGGGAACTTAGTTATCTCCCCTTTTTCATCATATAGTTGTGTTATGGTTTTTTTGCTTTGCCTAGATTTCTCAAGACCTAGAAAATAAGCTGAATTTCTTTCACTTTCTTCCACCCATTTTGCTCTAGCTCTAATTTGATTACCCTTTATTTTTTCATAGTACAGCTTCCTAATTTTTCTTCTGTGTATTCTATTGTTTGCAATAAACTTGTTTTGGTTGTATTATTGTTTTCAGTATCAGCTAAGATTTTAAGTCTTTGTAAGTCTTTTTCTAAAATGTTTATCTTATCTCTTTTTTCCTTAGCTTTAGATTTACAATAATTGATTGAACTATCTCTTGCCTCAGTTTTAAAGTTATCCCATAGTAGGTCGAGATAATTTATACTTTAATTTTTATAATTGGTTATCAAATTAGAAATTGTTTTCACATAGTCCTCATTTTCTAATATATTGCTATTCAATTTCCAGTATCCCCTGCCTTCAGGACCTCTATTTAAATCTATTTTTGTACATATAACTTTACGAAATGTGCCACATTTTTGTGGATTTATCATTTTTTTGTACGAAATGTGCCACATTTTTGTGGATTTATCATTTTTTTGTACGAAATGTGCCACATTTTTGTGGATTTGTCATTTTTTTGCACTTCGGCTAGAAACCATTCTCCAACTGAAGCAATTTACTACTATGCACAGCACTTTTCTGAAAATTTAAAATATTTTCTTTCTGCCAATACCTAAATCAAGTAATTTGGCTTGGCTCTTGCACCTGCTCTTTTCAAATTATTTAATGCATCTGTACGTTCTCGTTTCAGAATGACTTAAATGGTGGAAGGATACATGCTCACATGACCCAGCTTTAGCAGGATCGATAAACGGACAGACTACGTAAAATTCCCGTACCATAAAGTGCGGGGAAAACAATTAGAATTTCGCGGGAAAAGTTTCAACAGCGCGAAAATACAAGATCTCTCTGAAAAGATGCTTTGAATTTAAAGTCTACTTAATGTCTTTTATAATAAGAATGTCAGAATTATTTAAAAATACAACTTTTTGTAACCACTATATATAAAAAAGGAAATAATGGCAACATAATTGTAATCGAATTGCTAACTTATCACTTATCTATTTGACCAAATGTGTATGGTATAAGAATTTTGCTTTATCTTTATCCAGTGTTTTACTGGTTTAATTGTCGGCAAGTAACTTGTCATCCTCATGCTCGGGTAGAAATTTTTCTCTTTTATTTCCCATCAAATCATTAGTCAAGCGATGCAGTTGTTGATGATCGTGTCCAATTTCGGAAACTTTACTGGAGAAATAGTCATTCTTGAATTTTATAAGAAGTAGGTTTGTTGTACATGTAATGCAAAAAAGGCAACAGTAGTATACCGCTGTTCTTAACTTACAAATCCATGGACAAAAAACAAAATCGGGGTTACAAACTAAAACCGAGGGAAACGCATTTAATGTAAGAGAACAACGACAAAAAACCGAAACGCAACACACACAGAAACGGACCAAGCAACAGACAAAACACCACGAGAATAACAAATATAACATGAAAACCAAATACATGAATTTGGGATAGACAAGTACCGTGTCACGTCTTATCTCAATATCTCAAAAATAAGAGAAACACAAACGATTCAACATTAAAATGCAACACACACAGAAACGAACAATATTATAACAATGGCCATCTTCCTGACTTGGTACAGGACACTTTTAAAGGGGAATAAAAGTGGTGGGTTGAACCTGGTTTTATGGCATGCCAAACCTCGCACTTTAATGGCAAAATTAAATATAACATTGAAATGACAACATAATATTATAGGACTACAATACAAATAAATAAGAGAACATATTAGACAAAGAAAATCATGATTAATAGTTAACAAAAAGGATCAGGTTTAAAATTCAATACGCCAAAAACGCGTCTTGTCCACACAAGACTCACCAGTGACGCAAGACTCTCGGAACATTTGACGATGAATAGTCAGTTTCGTTTTCTACATGCTTTGCGGCGGTTTCTTTTAGCGACACGGAGATCGTTTGTATACCACTCGGTATTATGTCGTAGTATTAAGTTTTTAGATATTAATGGTACATTTAATGGCTCTGTTCCGCAATATTTTTTCCGGACGTATTTCCGTGTTTGTTCCGATCTTTAGTTTTATCTCGAAATCAACTTCCGGGGCGTTCAGGAACGCAGTCTTTGCACTACACCTTGATGAATTTTACCGATAACAACGATTTGCAATGACACAATACAGTGTACCATTCAAGTAGAGATGTTTTAGGTACTTGGTTGAAGTTCTCATAATTGTAAGTATATAATTGACAGTTCTGTATGCGTCGTTCTTTATTTTCAGGGGTACTATTCTTCATTTGTTGGCACATTTTTTTTTCGCGCCGTGTTTGCCGTTTGTGTCTTTCAACCAGTAACGTCAAATTGATAAGTTTAGCACAATGGTTTAAAAAAACTTGAATTTGTCAGGGTTGTAGGTAGGAATTTATCTGAGTATGTCCCAGGTGAATGACAATGAATGTAGTAAATAGAAAAAAAGAGATAAAGACTTTAAAAGAGTAAATGTGCATGGGTCAAAATTGCACACAATACATGTACATGGGAAAAAATTATCAAAGATCTGGCCTTTTATTCCCGTTTTTTATCTTGACAGTCCCTGGAGGATTTTCAACAATGAATGAATTATTCATACCCTACAACAAGGTCAAGAAGGCGTCTAGTGCGAGATTACTCTGACATCCAATGGCTGATTTGCCTGACAAGCTGGGCCTTGGCCCCTAGCATCCACTTCAGTGGTATTTAAAGTATTGTACTGTGAGTAAGTTAAAGGTAAAAAAAAAATATTACTTCTAAGTCTAAACTAAAATTAAAATTGAGAATGGAAAGTCTAAACACATTAAAAAACCTAAACAGTCAGATCCTTCATTAATCAGTAGGTACACAATGTATATATGTAAGCGTACTTTCATTCCACCATGTTTTTATTCCGGGTAGCTGTTTTTCCCTTGAGAATATTGGATGTAAATAGTGTGAAAGGGTCGATCTTGATATTGTTGTTTTTGTTTATTTTAGACCGATTTATTGTTTACATAAATAAAAAGATTAAAATTAGATTTCCAAGGAACCAGTTTAAATAATCTGAGTCAATCTAATGAATAATGAGTACTAAAACACTTCATCAATGTATGGATCTAAAGCACTAGAGTAATCAATCCCGGTATAAAATAACTAGCTATAGTGCAATCATTCTGGTACAAAATCACTAGTGTAATCATTCCTGGTTCAAAAACAATAGTGTGAACATTCCTTGGACGAGAACTCTCCATTTATTACATAGATCAACTATGCACGTTTCAATTACATGAAAAAATATCAATAAGCCCAATTTTATATATATTTCCCCTTCAACAAAGCTTTTTTAGAATGTTATAGTGACTGGTGGATGTTTTACACTGGACCAGGATAAAAAAAAACCTGGTGAATTTTTGTTGGTGGATAAAAATCACTAGGTATTTTATTCCTCTGGATAAAGTGCACTGGCAGAATCAAACCACTGTTACATATACACATTAAAACTACACTAACATGTAACAATGAGGTATAAGCATGACAAGAACAGTTTTCATGAGTCTACAGTTATATCAAAGTTAGGAACTACATCAAGTTGTAATGAAATGTGTTATAAAAACTGAAATTACATAGTACATGTAGTAATTTCAATAAAAAGCGCCCCTCTTAACTTATTAAATTTAAAAAAAACATAATATTTTTTTTTCTGCAAGCATAAACTAATTACAAAAACAAAAACTGCTGCCATGCACATAACTATGTGAATTACTGTTTGTGATTAATATCATACATATCAGTCTTAAAAGTGAAAAGTTGAATCTACATGTATATGTTTTGCTTTGTGATCAGAATATTGTATCATTTGTGATACCAAAAGTCACTCAAGTATTGAAATAGAACAAAACTCAGGGATCACTACAGAATTTATTTTAAGGGTGGTGCTGATATTGAAATTACAATCACACAAGATCATAATCTGTTAATTAGGAAAAAGATAATCAAATTAAACATGTTAAAGCCGTTGTAAAAAAAAATTGTAATGAAGGCATGAATTTATACTTTTGAAGTAAAAATTGTTAAAAATTTTCAAGGTAAGGGTTGAGCTGAAAAATTTACGGTGGAGTAGCTCCACCATTAAATAGCCTCTGGTGATCCATGATTAACTACAGTAACTACTTCATATATATGAAATTTGTATGGCACCAATTTTTATACGACCCCAAAAAAAATTTGGGATCGTATAATGGTATGATGTCGTCGTCTAAGTCGTCTGCGTCGTCGTCGTCAGAAGACACATTGGTTTCCGGATAATAACTTTAGTTTAAGTGAATAGATCTTTCTGAAATTTTTTCAGAAGGTTCAATACCACAAAATGAAGGTTGGGATTAATTTTGGGGGTGAAGGTCCCAACCGTTTAGGAAAAAAAGGCCCAAAACAAGCATTTTTCTAGTTTCAGGATAATAACTTGTGTACAAGTATTTCAATTGCTCTGAAATTATATCACAATGTTTAAAACCACAAGTAGAATGTTTGGATTCATTTTCAGGGTTATTGGGCCAAAGTTTAGGAATTAAGGGCCAAAAAGGGGCCAAAACAAGCATTTTTCTAGCTTCCAGACAATAATTTTACTTGTGTGTAATTGTATGGATCTCTCTGAAATTGTACTACAAGGTTCAATACTACAAAAGAAAGCATGGGAATGAGTTTAAGGGTTATTGCTCCAATGGGGGTTTCAAAAAGTGGTGGGGTTGGGATTTTTTGTTTACCATTTTTAAATTTTTTTCAAATTTCAAATTTTGAAAAGTTTCAAGAATGCAAGAAGAAATATTCAATTGCACAGTATTGTGCAATAGATTTGTTAGATCTTTGACCACATTAATTTTGTGACAAAAACCCATATTATGTAAAAAATTTGATCACAATCCAAATTCAGACAGTATCAAGCTTGAATATTGTGACCAAATTTGCCCACACTGTTCAGGGTTCGACCACTGGGGTCGTATATAGCTGCGCCCTGCGGAGCACCTGTTTTTTCCTGAAAAGGGCAGGGCGTTTAGAAAACAAGGCAGGGCGCCATACCATGCCAAAGCCCCCTTGTAGGAAATACTACATGTATTTTATGTAAATATGTCTCTAATGCATATGTAATTTCAGTATTGCTTTTGAATAAAATTAATGTGGCTAATTGAAACACTAAGTTTATAAAATTTCAACAAAACAACTGAATGTTAAAATTTTTAACCTTAATTTTCTCAAAAACAAGTACAGTATCCTATATGCTTCATTTCATGGCAATTTAATATGAAACTGCATTGACTCTCCTTAAATGTGTTTTCTTAAACATGTTTTACATGATTTGCATAATTTACATGATTTTTAGTTCACCTGGACCGAAGGGTTGTGAGCTTTTCTCATCACTTGGCTTCCACCGTTGTCGTCGTCCGTCGTCGTTAACTTTTACAAAAATCTTCTCCTCTGAAACTACTGGGCCAAATTTAACCAATCTTGGCCCCAATCATCATTGGTGTATCTAATTTTAAAAATGTGTCCGATGACCCGGCAAACCAAACAAGATGGCCGCCATGACTAAAAATAGAACATAGGGGTAAAATGTAGATTTTGGCTTATATCTCTGAAACCGAAGCATTTAGAGCAAATCTGACATGGGGTAAAATTGTTAATCAGGTAAAGATCTATCTGACCTGAAATTTTCAGATGAATCGGAAAACTCATTGTTGGGTTGCTTCCATTGAATTGGTTATTTTAAGGAAATTTTGCCGTTTTTGGTTATTATCTTGAATATTATTATAGATAGAGATAAACTGTAAACAGAAATAATGTTCAGCAAAGAAAGATCTACAAATAAGTCACCCGACCAAAATGGTCAGTTGACCCTTTAAGGAGTTATTGCCCTGTATAGTCAATTTTTTACAATTTCCATGAATTTTGTGAATTTTTGTAAATTTTATACAAAATATTTTCCTCTTTAACTACTGGGCAAAGTTCATTTTAGATGGAGATAATTGTAAGCAGCAAGAATGTTCAATAAAGTAAGATCTACAAACACATCTCACCATCACCAAGATCACAGTTGTTTCATGAATCCATCTGTGTTCTTTTGTATGATGTGCACATAGACCAAGGTGAGCGACACAGGCTCTTTAGATCCTCTAGTTAATATGTACCTGCAGTAACAAGTATCCTGGTGTAAATTATATTTTTTCTTATGTATATTTATTCTTTCAGATTTGAAAATGTTATCAGAAGATCTACAAGAATCAGAAACAGAGGAACAACCCGAGTCAGGATTAAAGGAAGTATTGGTAAACCGGGTTTATCGAGCAATGTCTGGTTACATGGATTCAGATCCAGATAGCTCAGATGAGAACTTAGGTGAGGATTTAATTCCTGTACATGAGATTTCAAATTGGAAGACACTAGACTTTAGTGACATTCCAAATGGTTTGGCCTCAAAAGATATAGACGGTTATTTTCTCTACCAAAAGAACCCTACAACAGGAGCAAGATTGCACTTTGACCGACAAATGAAAAAGGCAAAACGACTATGCAATGAAGGGTTTATCAGAGATATACTATATAGTGATTTATCAGACTTTTGCTATATCAAGTCCAAGTGTTTACCCTCTATGAAACAGTCTGTTAGTATTGGGACATCTGGCATGACTGCCAAATTATTTTATAGTTTAAATGTATGCCTAGGTAGAAAATTTGGAAATATCTTCAATGCTAGATGCAACTGTAAGGCAGGTGGGGCTGGTCTCTGTGCGCATGTAGGTGCTTTACTGTATACTTTAGTTAAAACCAAAGATTCATGCACATCAAGTGAGTGTACTTGGGATCGTCCTAGACCTCTGCAGCGAAAGCCAAGTCCTGCAAGAGTCTGCGATATAACTTTTACTAAGACAGAAAAAGAAACACAAACAAAAAAAGTCCGACCATATCCTGGAATATACCAAGCTGGACCTATTAAGGAGATTCAGAATGAGACTTTTCTAGATGACATTTTAAAAGGGTTGGAGAATGCATATCCACAGTGTGTTTTATATCAGACACTTAGGTTTGAAAATGCAAATATTGATCCTTTTTTGGAATTGTTCTACCCGGACTATATGTTTTGTGACTTTGTAAGTCTTACACGTGATACCTCTGTTAAAGACTTCACACACTTTTTTGACAACCTAAAAGTTACAGATGCAATTAGTCAAACCCTTGAAGAGGGAACAAGAGGTCAAAGTGTCAATACTAATTGGATAAAGGCTCGAAAAAACTTAATAACAGCATCTGTTATGGGAGAAGTTTATAAAAGAAAAAAGCTTGTGCCAGACAATTTGATGAAAAAAATTTGTGGATATGTGACTGTTCCAGATAGGGTCAAGAGCATAAAGTATGGACGCAAATATGAATCGGTTGCTGTAAGTCAGTACATTCAGAAATATACAAAGGAATGTGGAAATACTACAGTCGAGTCTCGTGGACTATAAGTCAACCCTAAATATCCCTTTTTAGGGGCTAGCATCGATTCACTGGTCACTTGCAACAAATGTGGTGTTGGCTTAGTTGAAGTAAAATGTCCGTATGGCTCAGACAGTAAAAAGGAACCACGGAGGAATAAAACTCCAATTGAGTGTGCCAAAGATACCAACTTTTGTTGCAATGAAGTAGATGGACAGCTTGAATTAAAAGACACAAGTAATTATATGTATCAGGTTCAGGGTCAGTTAGGAGTGTATGAACTGAACTGGGTAGATTTTGTAATTTGGACTTAAAAAGGTATCAGTGTAGAGAGAATTAACTTTGATGAATCTACATGGAATTCTATGTTGCAAAAGCTCAAAGAATTTTATATTGGTTGTGTTATACCAGAAATATTTACAAGGAGAGTAGAACGGGGGAAACCACTGTATTAGAATTTAACTTGTTAACTACCATTTTGACTATCAGAAACCTACTTTAATATACATGTATATCCAAAATAGCTGATATAAATATAAACAGCAATAAATGTTCCCTGACTTTTTTAAAAGGTGGTACTGAACACCTTGACTAAAATTTACTTGGCTCATTTAATTTTCATAAAATTTTTACAAAATATTAACTTTGACACTTTCATGACTTTGACAAAAATATAAAAATTTCAAAAAAACTTGAACCACACACTTTATCAGGAAAAAATCATTGAATATATAGCAGTTTGACAAATATTAATTTTGATCATTGAGAAGCTTATAATTTTTAATTCCTAGTTATTATTCACACATTTGTCCTTTAGTCTTTTTAATACTATCATGACTATACGGTAGTTATCATGGTTATATCATACCACAAACAAATTTTTCTATGACTATTATCTCTCAATTTTTGGCACTTGTTTACATGTAAATGAAACAAACATAAAAACATCCAAAAACTTTGATCATGTTGATGGCAATAGTTTATAGCATAAAGCATTATGGAGTAATTCTTTTATTAAAGTAGAAAAGATGTCATTGATGGATGAGTTGGTGTTTTATATTACATGTAAGTGGCAAATATTATCTTTATCTATCATGCCTATGGCATGTACATGTATGATATTGCAAGTACTCGACATGTCACAGTTTACTCAAATAATTTGTTTGTAAACATGAACTGTTATTATATATATTATTAGTATGGGGCTATGACAGATGTATAAGTTTTTTACCAAAAACATTATGGGACGAGCCATTGTTTAATGTAGTTTCAATTTTGCTTTATTTGATCAAAGCACTTTCATTTTCATGTCGTCGAAATGATTAATTTCTTATTTTAATATAAGTAGCATTTTCAAATTTTGGAAAGGCTTCAGAGTTTCAGAAACTATATAATAATAACCTCTCACTACACATTTCTTTTATACTGGACCTATGTATAAGACTTTCCATTGGTATGTACCAGTTGATTGTGCAGACACTTGCCATCTCAGAAGAGACTCCAGAGGAGACAGAAGAGCCAGAGGTGCAGGGGGAACTGCCTACAGCACACTGTGAGGAGCAGTCTGCTTCAGTGCCTGCCAGCACGGACCCCATGGCTTTCAAGAGAGAGATACCCGATGCATGGAGGGGCAGGGAGTCACAAGTTTGGACAGGCCCCATAAGTGGGTATAAGGAGAGGACCTGGAGGGTGAGTGCCAGGGACGTTGCTTGTCCAGTTCCTGGATGTCCCGTGATGACAAGGCAGATGCGGGAGCACGCATTGGGGGATCATGTGTCCCCAATGTTTGAGTCCAACTTTAACCGGGAAGTGATGTCCAATCAAGGCTTCCACCAGTTCAGGGGCCACATGGTGATCCTGTTGGCCAGGTGGCTCACTGGCCGAGAAGACGTAACCTCTGCAGAGTTTGTCTCCTGGTTGCAGGAGAGAGCAGCCATCCCAAGCGGTATTAAGATCCAAGGAGTGGACATGCCACCACTGAGAGCCGTTTGTCAGCAGATGAATTGGCAGAAATGCAGTGTGTATTCCCTGCATCCCATCACCAGCCCGGTAGTGATATTGTATTTGAGGGTGATATTAGGTGTGCTTAGGTACCTAAGCCCAGCACACAGAGCCTGCGTCGCTCTAGATGAGTACCAGGGAGATAACGGTCCGGCATATGACATCCTATGTCAGGCAAACTCCAGATTCTGCCAGGTGGCAGAGCCCGTCGTGGCTCAGTCCACAACCAGAGTTCCAGCGACAGAGACTAGCTCTGTGGATGTCCCACAAGTGACACAGCCAGTGCAGTCAGTGCCCCAGAGGGAGGAGGAAGAGAGGGTCACTCCACCAGTGGAGGAGCCAGTAGCCATGGCAACCAAGCCAGATGAATCATTGGTGATTCTAGTGTACCACAACACTAGGAAGTTGGTTGGGGTAACATCTGTTGCTAGTGCTGTTGCCCAGGCTAGGGAGGTGTTTGACCTGGAAGACCAGGAGGTCGTGCTGACCTACCTGGGAGCGGAGTTAACCAGATCCGTCAGGATGGAGTTGCTGCCAGCCATGGCAGAACTCGTGGTCACAGTCAAATGAGCTACCCAGAAGTAACAACAACAGATTTTGGTTTTTGGCATTAGTCTCCGCTTCCTGTCTGGAAGCTGTACTCCCCAGGATTTGAAAACCAGGCCAGTGTATAAATTGTAAAATAGTAGATTAGTGTTGGACATTTTTACATATCGCCATATTGAAGAACGGTATTGGTGTATACATTGTTTTTTATGGTCATGGTTTTCACTTGTTGTTCCATGCTGGAACGGGTGCTTAATTTTTAAGGGGGATTTAGTAGAATAGCAGGTAGTTTAGATTAATTGGAAATTCAAGGGGAGCTTAATGAACTGACAGAAATAGAGATCTTTGTAAATTTTTGATTATTTGTAGTAGATTTAGTTTTTGTGTATTTTAGAGATATGTGATTCAGAATTAGGACAATTCTAGAAATTGTAGCTCCGAGTAACGGACATGAATTTTTTTTTTTATTGTCAGTGATTTATTTTTTAAATGTCATGTTTTAAGGGAAAAGATAAAATTTCAATAGAGACCCAATAGCCAGGGAACAGGGGGGTGGATTTTAGAAATAACCCATTCGTTGGTTAGGTAATTAACTTAGTATTTTGAATTAAAGGCATAAGGGGCGTCTTCAGTTGTCAGGCCTTTGTCGGAACTTATAGTTCCTCCTTTTTAGGAAGGAGGGGGGTGTTGTATCTTTACCCTAAGCACTGGGTTCTCCCTATTAGGAGTAGACAACTGATACCATTCTCCCTGCCAGGAGTAGACGATGGACACCAATGGGCCTCTGGTTGGATACAGCGGATGTCAGAGCCTGCGCACGCCTGCAGCGCCCTCTTCATCTTATGGTCAACTATCACGTTAGACGTAATACCGAAGACACAGTAAACAACGCCCAAGTTATAGGTAATTACATAACACTTAAGCCTAAGTACTTCTTATATGTATAAAGTCCAGGTCAGGTCCTTTCAAGGGAAATAGTCTTTCCCCAAGACGAACACCACATTATAACTTTAAAAAATAACCTGCATCAACATCCTTGCCACCGTTTCGCAAAAGATCGTAAATCGTGAAAAAGGTCGTACGACCATCTTAACGATATGCGACCGTTTCACCAAGATTTACGACTTACGAGAAGTATTGGTCGCAAATTCCCGACTGGGTCTAAGCAGTCGTAGATCGGTAAATTTGGCATACGCGGGAATATTAATGGAAGTCGTAGACTTGCGTGAGGTTCAATTATCAATCTAACATTAAGATGCCACAATTCCAGCCCGTTTGTGGGTGTTAAATCCTTTTATTATTTGATAATTTGAACTCCTGCCATTTTGTCACAATCACTGGTAAACAATTTATCTCCCTTGAAAGATTTTTAAAATAAGAAACAAAACGGTAAACGGTCATGTATTACGATACGTGTTTTCCATCTTTGAAGTTGCATGTCCGTCCATCCTGAGAGGTTTCATTTTATAATATATAGGCATTCTTATATACATGGAATGTACTTCATATAAAAAATCCTCAGTAGTGCAGTAGAAAGGTCCAGACAATGAAATTTTAACATTTGATTTGGTATGTGAACAAATTATGATGAAAATACACAGAGATAAGAACACAACAATCATCCCAACTTAAAAAAAAATTAAGACCTCCTGTATTTGTTTATCTCACGAAGTCAACATCAGACAATCGTTAAATTGGAATATTTTGTTTATAAATACCTTTTTCATTTTTCTAGTACACACAAAGAAACAAAATTGCAAGTATTTCAGGACAACAATATCCATTGAATTCATTTCACATCATGGTCACGATGTTACAAAAAATCTTTTTCCATCTTGTTTATGCTCAACCCGACCAGGAACAGAAGTTATCAGAACTGACTGTTCTCAGTTCGACTGGGCAGATAAATTAACTTATACATATGTACTCCACGTTTAACTCCACGGCTCCTGTTTGTCGTGACAAAAAAAAGGAAATACGCCTTATTCGTTGTAATAGGTTTTAAGCTTTTAAAATATCACTTGTGATTTTTTTTTTGATTTTTTAGGCTTTTCCCTTAAACATGCTAAATTGTAACATATTTTGGAGAATTGCGTTTTAATGCCGATCTTTGATTGTTTCTTTAAAATTTTAGTCACAATTGTGATATGAAATTCGAGACGATTCAGAACTTGACCTGTCTAATGTTAAACACTACTATATGACTGTGATGTATTGCCCTCCAAGTGTGGTTTCTTGTTTGATTACTGTCGTATTGACATTTACCCTATATGGTATCGACTCTGTTGATCTATGTTGCTCCCATAATATTTTGTTGTCCCTATAGTTTGTATTGTAAACACACTTTTTTATGTCGCTGAGTGTCAGTGTGCCCGGTCAGAGGCATGGGAGGGGACTAACTAGGTAATAAATATTCAAGAAAAAAATTTAAGAACATAAATAAATAATATGAAAATGTTTTGTCGTGAGAAATATATATATAATTATCAATAACAAATTGAGAATACCGAAAAATTGTGTTAACGAATGCGAAAGAATATAACAAGAACGTTTTGAGAGTAATATAAATGCCAACTCAAATCCAATCTATTAGAAAAGTAGATTACTAAAGAAGAGTGTCCACCATACACTTACACTGCATTATTATTAGAATAAAGAATAGAATGATATACGAAATGAATGGATGAAAATAATATATAACTGATATATACAAATATTAATATAATATATGACAACAAACAAGAGTAAACGATTATATCACCACAATATAATAGTAGTTTTTAAGGTGAGGTTAATTTCTATGTAATGAATTCATCCTCCACACACGATCTCAGTAAATGTCTCAGAAAAAAATCCCATGAATGTACCTTTATATAATTTTACCTCACTCTCAGGTATAGACTTGCGATATGATTTTTTTTTATATTAGTGCTTGTGATCATCCATCAGAACTTGCGGTCATCAGATGTTCAGCAGTTCTGTAGTTTGATTTATATATTGAAAGAAATCACACTTGGTCCGAGACCACAATTATTTTGTAGTGCATTTCTTTTAGAACATAAATGAAAATAAAAAAAATCCCACCTGTGCTTTCTCAAAGAAACTTTTACAGTGTGGTGTACTACTTTTGGGACAAATTATAGAAAATGTCATCGTCTCTTACTCAAAATATGGACAATTTTATATTTAAGGCGTCTTGAAATCTTTTGACAGCTTCCGAAGTGTTAATTTAAAACCTTTTTTTCTTCAGCTGCACCAAATCACTACTTTCCTTTAAAAATCTTTTTTACAGTGTAATTTCACCCCCACCCCCGGCCCTACTTGCAATTTGAGGAATTAAACACGGAGAAATAAATTTGGAAGGGGTATAAAAATTAATGGCAAGTAACCCACTGTCAACACTAGGAACTACAGTAACTATTTGATTTTTATTGGGGGGGGGGGGGGGTGAACTAATTTCAACTAAAGATGCAGGACAAAAATTTTCATCCTTGCCCTCCCTCCCATAAAATTCAAATGGTAGCTCAATCCTTAATTGCCAAATTATATATATACCATGACCAGGGCACAGGGAACCCCCCTTTTTAAGATTGCTGGATCCGCCACTGTCTGATGTTCAATGATAAACCAAACAAGTATTTAGCCATATTAATTGATGTTCCGGGTAAAAGGCCATACCTTGACCTATGGCGATCTACTTTTTAAGTGAGACTTGCATTCGGAGAGTTGTCTTATTTGGCAAGTGCACTCATACCCATTTATTTTTTTGTTTATATCTAATATGTCTAATAGGATTACTAGGTTCTTAATTGCATTTTTGTTAAGAAAGCAATTGTTTGCAGGTCTTGTTTAACTGCATGGTAATGTCTGCCTTTTTCTGGTTTTTGTCTATAAACTGTAGTTAGTTTTAATGGAAAAAAAAAACTCAAATAATGCGAAAAAAAGTCGTCATTCCCAAGACTGAATTTGGATTGTGATAAAAATAGTTGACAAGCATAGGTTTCTGACACAGAATGAATTTGTTAAACTGTACTTAATTTGTTTTTGCTTTGGAGTAATTCATTCTGCTGTTGGATATTAATCACCTAAAAAAACCATTCTATTTAATTTCTAAAATCTGAAATGAGAACCAGATGCTCCGCTGGGCGTAGCTTTATACGACCACAGTGGTCGAATCCTGAACAGTTGGGGCAAGTATGGACACAACATTTAAGCTTGATTCAGCTCTGAATTTGGATTGTGACATTTACTAATTTAGTCCAATATCCAAAATCTAAGTACATGGTTAGATTCAGCATATCATAGAACCCCAAGATTTCAATTTTTGATGAAATCAAATAATGTTCCATTTTAGACCCTTTAGACCTCAATGTGGAACAATTTGATAACTGGCCCCAAATATTAAACCAGATGCTCCGCAGGGCGCAGCTTTATACGACCGCAGAGGTTGAACCCTGAACGGTTGGGGCAAGTATGGACACAACATTCAAGCTGGATTCAGCTCTAAATTTGAATTGTGATTAAATAGTTGACGCAGCATAGATTTCTGACACAGAATAAATGTGTTCTATTACCTGTGTGACGTAATAAAAATCATTGTCACTTCATGTTTTCTAACTTGCTGTCTTATATGAATTTACCACGATCTATAATTTAGACGATCTTTAAAGATACATTCATTAAGTGTTAAAAGTTGCATATAAGTAGCTTTCTTTGCCGCATTGACTCACATTAACTAGTTAACTTTAAAAAATAACCTGCATCAACATCCTGATTATTATCCGGTGCATGTCAAAGTGAGGTTGCTTTTTGACAAATAAATGTTTTATTTGCCAACAATGGCGCCAAAATGAGCAGAATAATTACAGTATAATTTTGAAACATAATGTAAAGTAAATTAAAAATAGGTTAAACAAAGAACATAATATGATTGATTTTGATTTAGTTAATTGATATAAAATATAAAAGCAATTGAAGTAGGCAATTCGAAATAAGTTTGTGACAGTTACAATTTTTCCTAGACGTATTCGTATTGAGCTAATCGATGCACTTAGGTACTGACCAATAATTTTCAAACGGTAATGGAAAATAAACTTGTCGTTTAGTGGATCCTCAATGCTCTTAAACTTCGTACTTGTTTGGCTTTAATAAATATTTTGAATTGAGCGTCACTGATGAGTTTTATGTAGACCAAACGCGCGTCTGGCGTACTAAATTGTAATCGTGGTTCCTTTGATAACATTATAGTATGAAGAGATCCAGTTATGAGTTATTTTTAGCTCACCT